>NW_024539699.1:0-76084 GCF_016647785.1 Suillus fuscotomentosus
TAAACTTGTTGCATATTTGTAGAGTGCCCTTCAAAATGATGTATCCCTGGCATAGTCATATATTCATTCATAAACTTGTCACATATTTGTAAGATGTACTTCAGAATGACATATCTCTGGCATAGTCATATATTCCTTCACAAACTTGTTGCATAATTGTAAGATGTAACTCAGCATGACATACCTCTAGCATAGTCATATATTCATTCATAAACTTGTTGCATATTTGTAAGGTGCCCTTCAAAATGATGTATCCTTGGCAAAGTTATATATTTATTTCATAAACTTGTTGCATATTTGTGAGATGTACCTCAGAATGACATATCCCTGGCATAATCATATCTTCCTTCACAAACTTGTTGCATAATTGTAAGATGTAACTCAGCATGACATATCTCTAGCATAGTCATATATTCCTTCATAAACTTGTTGTATATTTATAAGGTGCCCTTCAAAATGATGTATCCTTGGCAGAGTTATATATTTTTTCACAAACTTGTTGGCCACTTGTAAGATGTGTATCATAATTACATGTTCTTGGCATAGTCATATATTCCTTCATAAACTTGTTGTATATTTGTAAGGTGCCCTTCAAAATGATATATCCTTGGCAGAGTTATATATTCTTTTCAAAAACTTGTTGGATACTTGTGAGGTGGACCTCAGCATGACATTTCTCTGGCATAGTCATATATTCCTTCATAAACTTGTTGCATACTTGTAAGATGTGCATCAAAATTACATGTTCTTGGCATAGTCATATATTTGGTCATAAGCTTGTTGTGTACCTATAAGGTGCCCTTCAAAGTGATGTGTCCTTGGCATAGTTATATATTTTTTCATGAACTTGTTGCATAATTATAAGATGTGCGACAAAATGACATGTCTTTGACATAGTCATATGATCTTTCATCAACTTGTTGTGCAAAGATAATTCTAAATCTGGATGTATCATGATGGGTTTTACTTGTAAAATGTGCATCAAAATTACATGTTCTTGGCATAGTCATATATTTGGTCATAAGCTTGTTGTGTACCTACAAGGTGCCCTTCAAAGTGATGTGTCCTTGGCATAGTTATATATTTTTTCATGAACTTGTTGCATAATTATAAGATGTGCGACAAAATGACATGTCTTTGACATAGTCATATGATCTTTCATCAACTTGTTGTGCAAAGATAATAATGTATAATTCTAAATCTGGATGTATCATGATGGGTTTTATTTGTCAGCTCTACCTGGTCATATCAATTCCGAGTTGATTTCCTGATGTGGGACGTAAAATGATGGCACATAACAATGCAGCCCATGAGCGCTGGAAGCAATATCATGGCAGTTAGACTCCAAATCCTGGACATAATATCCCCACATATTCAAGGTGATGATGAAATATTGGTGCATCACCAAAATACCTCCCACTGAGTCTGGAAAATCAATCTTTCATTGTCTAGCTTTTTACTATGCCGGAGATTGCATAGTTCAACTTGGTAAAAAAATATGTTCATCTAAAGTATCTAGCTATCCTGAGTCAAACTATTCCTCTTCATCCTTCATTGCCACATTGGCCAATAACCATTGTGAAGCCGCTATGGCATCATGTAGGTCATCCACTGGACCCTCAAAGTGGGCCATGTCGTCCAACGCCGCCCTACCATCTTTGATCTTTTGTTGGAGCCATTGCTCAAGCACGATCCCGAATGCTTGAATGTCATCCTGGACGGTCCGCAGGTTATTCAACAGAGGGTTGGGACCGCTTCATTGACTGCACATATCTGGCAGCAACATATTCCCTGCCTGTTGCAATGAGAGATAACCAGAAGAACAATGAGAATCAATGACTTACAGTCTGCCTAGCATGGGCCTGAGAGAGCTCAATCACTTCATCCAATGTGATCCGGTCCGGCATCTCGAATCCAAGGACATTGAATCAGTCCTTCCACCAACCATAGTTGGATACATGCACACCTCGGTAAGGGCTCATGAGGTCACTAGATATGTCAGATCCATGGGCAGCAAATTTGTCAAAGAGATTGTTGTCGTCCGACAACCCCAACTGCCAGCCCATGATCATCTTCACGATCTCATTGAGATATTCTGGCAATGCTGGGGCTGTGTTGCTGGTCGCACATAGTTGAATGAAAGGAAAAACAAATCTCTGCATATGGTGTGAGTCAGCCGATGACAAGACATTCAATTAAGGATATGTAAGAACTCACCTCAGCCTCCCAAACGAGATGCCGAATGAACAGCTTTGGAAAACCCGGTGTTCTAGGCACTTTTTTGGTGTCGAGAGACGACCAGATTGTGGTGAACCGAGATGTCGCATAATCGAAGATATTTGTGACATCCCATAGTGAGACAGCGACTTGAACAGAATTTTGGGTATATACAAAGCCATTTGACATAATGAAATTTGATATTGACAGCGCATTGGTGAGGTTTGACAAATGGAAGATCACACAGTATAAATAGTTGGAAGTTGAAACTTTGATAAGACCATCAGTGGTCAGATGGTGGAATGCAGCCCATGGGGTAAACAATGTCTCACCAGTCAAATCTGTGTCACTGGACTCCCGGTCATCTGCCATCTCGTCGAGAAATCTGGTGTCCATGTCAGAGATGACATTGTTTGCATCAAATTCCTCGCCGAGGTACCTGGCTGTGGAGGCCATGAATTCATCAATGGAATGTTGGAGTTTAATCCTCCAATGAGCTATCTCCAGGGTTTGAGTCTCTGTTGGATGTCTCCCCATCCTCCTGATATCCATTGCCAGAGCAATTTGCATCTCTTCAATACTTATTCCAGAAGCAAGCCAGGTGGCAACTCCCATTTGAGGCCGTTCTCCTAGCTGACGGAAAGAGGTCCAAAGGAGGTCCAGTTCAATTGTCTTCCAGGATCTTGCTGTTTTGACATTGGCCATCAGTACATCATAGATTCTATTTTCGACAGCTGGGACACACCCTTCTTCAACTGGACATTGTAAATGTCCATGGCTGACAGATCCTGTATTTGAGAGGCTTGCGCGGTGCTCTCTTGAACCAGCCACTCCTGTATTAGATCTGGATCGGCCAAGTCATTCAATTCTTTGAATGCATTGCTGCTTTCGGCAACCCCGCGCTTTGCCTCCTTGTACTTCCGGGACAAGGACATGCCTGTCATAATGAGGTCCTGATAGACTGGGAGCAAATCAAAAGACAAACCCATTCGGATCATCTTCATGAAGTTGCAGTCATTCATCTAATAGTCGAGGCATTCTTGCCGGTGTGGAGTAGACATTCCCTGAGCAGCCAAGAGATGATGTTAAGGGTGGCCCACAGGGTCTCCATGATCTTGCCATCAATTCTGCTGGCCCCTGGAATAAAGTTTGATGCATACCGGACAAAGCATTTGTCTTGATGTCCGTGAACATGCCACAGTCCTATCCCTGGGGTTATCGCCATTCCAGAAGGGATGGACAGATGTGTGCTGTTCTCTACCTGTGCAATTAAATGCTGTCATACTGACAGTTCACATTGTAAAATGTTAATGCTCGGCCGATTCCATCGGTATTATGGGTGAGGGCATTGCATAAAGTGTAGTCCATGTTCGTCTGTCTACTCCCAGACAATGATATGTGGATTGATATGTTCGGAATTGCCTACCTCTCCCCTTTTTGGAAATTCACCATTGAATTGGGCACAAAGCACCCATAGCGAGTGCATGCGCACCCACTGATTCTGGTAGCTTCTAATTTGTGCCAAGATGTGTTTCCCTGGTTTACCGCCCTATGGTTGTTGCATTCCGACCGCTGAGTCAAATCTTCAGTGATTGCCAGATGGGCCTGGTATCTGGCTCTCACCATCATGAAGCCTTTTCCATTGGTCAATCAGACCTCATCTTCTGGGTTGATTGGGTGCAGATGCTCGGCTTTAAAATTTCCATCCATCACCAGGGAACGGGAGTATAGCCACTGCATTGTAGTGTCTTCATTAGGCAAAGTCATGTTTATCCCTGGCTGTGGACATGCTGGGCAGAACAAAGCCAGCTCGCCATCATTCGGGTCCCTCTGCTCGTGGCCGAATCTGTTCCACTTCAATAGCTTCAACTGGTGCCACTGCCTGGCTACTCTGAGTAACTCCCTATATCAGTCCTACTGACACTTTTTGTTAGTTGATAAATGACGGGACGGAACAGACTTTACTGGCACTAAATGAGGGAACATGCTGGATGTGATTCGCCTGAGTTTGCCATAATAGTTCATACTGGAAGTGCCACATTCCAGGTTGGCCTGAATAAAATCGTCCAGCAATGTAAAAGTGAAGGCCATCTTTGGGCGGGTGAACGATGCCAGAAATAGGCCCATTTCAAACAACTGCTTGTCCGCTGTGAGTGCATCAGAGCATTGGCAAAAATGAATTGACATGATGTGGATTCCCGAGGTGTCGACAACTGTCATCCGACATATGCCCGGCATGGCTATGTTTGCTTCTGGGGGTTCCAGCCAGACAGTCAGACATCCAGACTCGATGAACACATCTTCTAAATCATTGCCCATGTCTGGGACCCTAATGTGGAATGCCCAGAAATCTTTATTTCTTTTGATATGTCCCTCCTCCGTCATTCCCGGGGTTCTGAAGACTGAGGGTGCAGTAGATCCTTCCCTGTCATTGGTGTCTTCCCATTCACAACAGTGGTGGGGACATTTTTGTCCTCTGTGGCCCAGGTAAATTTCTACCCCTAACTTGGTGAGAGTTGTCTCCTCAAAGAAATCGCTGTTCCATTGACGTATTCAGTGGAAAGGCAGCAAGGAATGCTGAGACTGGCAGCACCTTGTGCAGAATATGGGCTCAGCTAGACAGTCCTGGCACTTTTGTGTTCCATCTCCATCACACAAGCAGCACACCCGGTTCAGAGGTGGTGCCTCATGTTCTAGCAGGATGTTCAGATAATCCTGTGTCAAAAGTCCACTGCTGAAGATATTCATTTGGAGTCTACTGTTTCCAAATCGGATGAGCCTGATATCAATGAAAATTGGTACATTTTGACTTTCCAAGGTTTTTCTCATCTTTTTCCTTGAGCCTTTTGGAAGTCAGATGGGATTGATGCTCTCTTGGTCATCATATCCTCCATGGAAGTCTTCGGAGAATCTGTACATCAATCCATCCGAAAATTGTTTGGTGGGTGACTTGGTGGGTGATGACTGCACTGATTTGCTTGACTTGGTACGCTCTGCTGTCACCCATCGTCCTTTGATACCTTGAGTGGTTCTTTTTCTACTCCATTTCACCACATGTACGGTTCCGGGAGGTGTAACTTCCTTTGCCTTTGATTTCCCCATGTTGAGATCTGTTAAGATGATGATGTGATGGTCTATATGTGATCTACAATTTCATTATCCCTATTACGGACTTTCCCTAATTGGCTCCTGTTTGATTTGTGTGTCCCATGCATGCTAATTATCTCAACCATAAACTGGGCAACCTTGCTGAAATTAAACTTCTGTGAACCTTCTTGCACTTCTGTCGTATTCATATTCCCACATATTTCATCAATGACAGGGAGCAACTCAGAGTCAGATGAAGAGCCTCAGAAGCAGGTGCCATTAAAGAAAGAAGAGGTGACTATTCTGGAATCTTATTTGGAGCAATGGGACTCCGGTTCAGGTCAAGAGAGAAATGTGATCTGGAAGGATGCCACAACTGAAGCTCAGCTGAAGGTGCCCAAGATGGATAAAAATCTCTTGAGATCCTGAAAGACGGTGAGCTTGTTGTGTCATGAACTGTAGATAATCATTGACATCATTGACATCCAGATCTACAGAAAATGACTGCAGAATCATGGAGAAAAGAAGAAGGATGCTAAAGCTCCTATCAATCTTGGGAGGAAGTGGATGTACCGTACAGTGGTGGGAGCTCTCTGGAAGAAGGAGCTTCTGAAGAAGATTCAAGATGACACCAGAGTAAATCCCAGAAAACTGGAGATGATGCACCACTACTCGAGGTATCTTACTGACATGGTGAATTCTCTTACTGAGGAGATAGAAGATGCTACGGATATGGCCGGACAGTGGAATATGCAAGGAGTCCCTCCGGATATTCAGGCAGACACTGCAAGGCGGAAGAGCAAGGACTTGCTCGTTCAAGAAAGCCAGGATGTGCCTGTTCATCCTCTCGGCTTGGAAGAGCGAGGATGACAAACTCATGGTTTCAAGGTGAGTGAAATACATCACTTACAGGAGACAATCCCGAGTCATACAAACACAGCCACGATTACAACGAGGAGATTGGAAATGGGGAAAGTTTTGAGAGGACGCATGATTGGAAGGACATCTTGCCAGAATGAAAGTCATATGTGTCGAAACAGTTCGGTGAGCATCAGCATACTCGTCCGAAGCCAGCCAACCTCACCTGGTTTGGGTACGGAAGATAACAAAGTCAAATCCGATGCCATCATTAAAAAGGGCTGGAAGGACAAGACATACATATTACATATAGGAGATGATGCACTTCCGGTCCTGCCAGATTATACCAAACTGGATTTGGAGACCTGCAAAGCAGTTGTCTGAACTTTCTTGAATTGGCATTACCATGAGTGGAGTCCATCTGAGCCATTGGTTAGTCTAATTGTGACTATAGAGGACTGTAGTAAGAACCCAAAGGAACCGGTGCCATGGAAGGAAGTGATACTGAGGCAAGATGAGCTCATCCCCCCTCCATATCTACCAGAGGGGAAGAAACTCCGGGAGCCATCCAGGATGACATGGCATGAGGAAACCGAGCTCTTGCAGTTCTGGTACAACTGACAGGAAAACTGCCGGGATGTCATATTCAAGTTCCACAGGTGGTGGAGCAAAGTCAAGAAGGAAGTCAGACCCCCCGTGATATGGAACTGCAAAGGGGAAGTTGACACCGAAATGACCGAACTGGAAGCAGTGGGCACACAAGTGAAAAGCAGGGCTCAGAGGACATCTCAGAAAACGTCAACCAAACAGGCAACTGTTCATTTGGATGGCTCCGAAGACACAGATAACCAAATGCAGGAGGAAAAAATCAATGCTGACAAGCGGCTAGTGGGACGGACCAGGCTGAGAAGAAAAGTCCAGGTATCAATGGCCATACCGGAATCAGATCATGCCGAAGAGACATATTCTGATGCAATCCAGATGCCTAGGAAACATGAAGCCCGGATCAATAAGCTAGGAAGGACATCTGGCAAGGGAGTTGCACACCTACCACCAAACAATATACCAGCAGAAGACTCTGAACAGGGTGCAGATGATAAACATGAGGAAACATGCCAGATACAGCAACCACAACCTCATCAAGAAGTCGCCATTTGGAGCAAAACCAAGCCTACACCAGCCAAGCAGTCGGATCCAGAGCCATCTGCCTTTCGATACCTGGAACCTCCTGTCGATAATCCCAGGAGGGTGGGACTGGCATCGCATCCCACTGGTCAGTTAAGGACCACACAGAGTGGACGTTCAAATGCAGCCAAGAAACCTGTCACAAAGAAGTATGTGCAGAATAAGAGCAGTAAGATTGCACCTAGAGGAAAGAAATGTCCTGCAGAGGATCAATTGCAGGACTCTCCAGCCAAATGGACAAGGAGTCAAACAGTCAATATACCCACAAAGAGATTGAAGAAACCAAACTCCCGATATGCAACCAACTTTGTTAGGGGTTAAGAGTTTGGGAATCTGGTGCATGTTTTCACAGCCCATATTTCATATTTTGTACAATAGTATATAATAACTATGTGAACTGACCAACTACTGGATAGATTCTACTATACATTTTCTAATGACTCAATCACTCGGTCGACTGATTTGAATGCACGGCGTTGAAGTTGAATGAGCTGGTGCAGCCTGCAAATATCTAACCCGATTGTTGTGACCTGGTCCCAGGTGCCAGCGTAACCTCCAAGTATACTCCTATTGTTGATCAGAATATCGGCCAGTAAGCAGGATGCAGTCACGCTATGTGTAGCATTCTCTACGAGAAAATTTGGGGAGATCAATAAAATTTGATTGACAATCGAGTTGATTGACAAACACATTGACTTACCCATGTTTAAAATATATTTTGTTCTACATACCAAGTTCCGAGTTCTGGACCCCCAAACCCCGAGACTGCCGGGTCTCAGGTTTCGGGGTTCGGGGGTCCGGAACTCGGAACTCGGTATGTAGAACAAAATATATTTTAAACATGGGTAAGTCAATGTGTTTGTCAATAAACTTGATTGTAAATCAAATTTTATTGATCTCCCCAAATTTCCACAAGTTCCGAGTTCCGGACCCCTGAAACCCAAGACTGCCAGGTCTCAGGTTTGGGGGTTTGGGGGTCTGGAACTCAGAACTCAGAACTCGGTATGTGTAAACAAAATATATTTCAAACATGGGTAAGTCAACGTGTTTGTCAATCAACTGGATTGTAAATCAAATTTTATTGATCTCCCCAAATTTCCCCAAGTTCCGAGTTCTGGGACCCCCAAACCCCCAAACCCGAGACCCGGCAGTCTCGGGGTTCAGGGTTTGGGGGTTGATACATCTCGGTTTGAGGATTGGGGGTTAGTAAAATGTTTACAGATATACGTAGGTTGATTTAAACATTGTCTGAGAGATGTCATTCGTCTCAAATGTCAAATCCTGAGTTCCGAATTTCGGGACTCGGCACCCGGCACCCGGGACTCGGGGTTTGGCACTGATAATTTGAAAATTCGGGTGTTCAGGTTTCGGGTGATATCTACCTCAATCTACAGTTTCGAGTTCTGGATATCAGGGCTGATCATTGAATCATTCAATTGTGGCATAGGTAACATGCATTGAAAAAGATTTATGTACATCTATCACTGAGCAATTATGTAGCCATTTCAACCTCCTCACCAGGAAGATCAACCTTTCCCTCAACATCCATCTCCTCATCAGAAGAAGCATATTCTGGCAGGAGGTTACCTGGTTCATTAGGGACCACAATATCGCCAGAGGATTCTGGCAAGAGGTTGCCTGGTTCATCCTGGAGCACAATTTCGCCGGAGGATTGTGGACCCTCAGGCTGAACTTGGGTAGGCTCAACCATGGGACCTACCATAGCAGATCCATGCTCAGGCGTCAAGGGTGTGGGTTCCGTCACTGAAATGTCCGAATCAATGAGGTTGGAAAGTGCGGAGGGGAGGGGTGACATGGACGGGGGGGACCTCCTTGATCAAGCAACATTGATCCATCGGCCGGTGTGTCCAGAAGTGAAAATGAAGGGTGCCGGTTGATCACCGTGCGCCGGAGGCTCTCATGGAGGTGTTGCAGGGTATCAATCTTAGCGTCCAGCTCCTGCACCCGAGCCTCAAGAATCACGATGCAAGCTGCACCATCCCGAATCGTGATTGCCATGGAATGGAGATCCGGCATGGGAACATCGAGTGCTGTACGAGGCACTGCGACGCTGGAAGACCTGACTGCTAAGTAAAAAATTAGGTCAGCTGGTCATCAAGGGTTTGGTGGTCAACGTCAACATGGTGGCCTACGTGACGACAGTCATACTTTACCCTATGGTTCAGATACTTGCAAGCGGACATGGGACAACTACGAAACTGCACGCAAGGCTAGTGACTTGGAGAATGAGACGGTAGTGGAAAGGTACCATGCCAGGTTGCAAGATAATCAGTATGTTGTTTTTCTAATGTTAATGTATCTCAACTAACTGTCATATAATTTCCTTAGTCACTGTATCCCATCTGGATGTCCTCAATCACACCCACCTCCACCAATTGCCAGCACCTTCCGTTCTCAGTTGCCAGCGCATTCCTCACATGCACCTGTCTCTCGCCGTTCTGGTTCCTCTCTGCGCCATCATCATCTATGTGCCCGATCTCCTCGTTTCCGCCCTGCATCTCCCAATCGCCGTCCAATCATCGACGTAGATGAGGTGGACGAAGATGAGTATAACTGACTTTTACAGCCTCAGCTTTCTCCGTAGTGTCTACAACTCGAGTCCTTGGCTTATAATTCAGTGATCTTCATTTTGTTTATTCTACTTCCTCGTCATCCTATGCATCATATGTCTCTCAATCCTATGTATCCTCCTCTCGTGTATATCCACCCTCATATGACACATGTCTCCACCTATGATATCACTTATGTATATCATATATGCCCACCCCCTTATGTTCTATCCTCTTCAATTGAATTTGGTGATTGACTGCTGCCACTTTGGTGTACATTGAACAATGTTACTATGTGTGATATAACTTGACCTTCAAGGCTGAATTTGCCACTGAGCATTAACATGAAATTATTTGTCTTAGTCTTTCCTCATGGTAGTAAAAATGTTAGGTGAATGTAAGCATTTTCCATAACCACCTGGTGTGTCCCTATCAGTGTCAACTGTCCTTCCCTATGGGCATGTGGTTTATTCCTACTACCAGCTACTAGTTTACCTATGGATATAAAAAGCATTAATGGACTTTGCCATCACTATTTGGTCTTTCCCTTCAGGATCTGGTCCTTCCCCATTAGTTTCAAATATAGCAATGGTCTTTTCCAATGACGTTAAAAAATCCCAGCGGTCTTTCCTGATGACAGTTAAAAATACCAGTGGTCTTTCCCATTGTAAACTGGTTGTTCCCCAAGCAATATGGTCTTTCCCATTGTGATCTGGTCATTCCCTATGACAGTAAAAAATCCCAGCGGTCTTTCCCAGTTAGTTTAAAACATACCACTGGTCTTTCCCTATGACAGTATACAATCCCAGCGGTCTTTCCCGGTTAGTTTAAAACATACCAATGGTCTTTCCCTATGACAGTATAGAATACCGGCGGTCTTTCCCATTGTGATCTGGTCTTTCCCGATGACAGTAAAAAGTACCAGTGGTCTTTTCCCTCCTAATATGGTCTTTCCCTCTGACAGTAAAAAATACCAATGGTCTTTTCCCTCTCAATATGGTCTTTCCTATGATGGTAAAAAATATCAATGGTCCTCCTGCCAAGACCTGTACCTGCTCATACCCTTGGATACATGGGTATGGGTGCAGGTCAAGGTCTGGATATCTGCAGGTTTACCCATCCTAATATCTATTGCTAATGGTAATTGCTGGTAGTTTTGTCAGATGCAGAGATGTTTACGATACCATTGGCATCCATGTTGAAACAAAGGTAAGGCAGATGGATGGATCAATGGATGGATGGGCTGCAATTTTGAAAAATTTATTGCAACAATTTGGTTATAGTAGGACCCCTGACACCCCCATGTTGCAGGGAATCCCAATGTATCTGTGGTCCAAAAGTATCTTGTGGTATTTCCCACATAATTTTCATAATGATCCTTGGACCATCCCCAGTACATCACATTTTGGTCCCTATATGTTCAGGGAAATACCACAGAACATAGGCCGGACCCCCCCAAAAGCACCACTTAGGCCTCTACTTCTATAGACATAATACAACCTAAGAGGTACTCGAAATGGGGTGACCAAAGTGAATCTATAATGAAGGCAGTGTCTTTCAAATTGCCAAGCCCAACAACAACATTCTGTGGTTTAATATCACCATGAACATAATTATGGGAGTGGATATATTCGAGATGTGAAAGCTGGGAAAAGGATTAGTGATATGCAAATGCAATGGCCTACACACTGACTGACCAACTGGTCTCCTATATTTACAACCATGTTAAGGCTGAATTTTTGGTTATGGGCAAGGAAGAGATTGTGAAGTGATGGCCCAAGGAGGTCGAGAACAAGAGCATGATACATTGATTCCCTACCGAACCAGATGACACAGGGAATACCAACACTGCCTTCAAGGTGTTTCAGAATATTGTATTCACGCTGCACAGAAGATGAGTGGGCGATGGGTTCCAGTTTAACGGCAACTGCAACATCCTTGATGATGTTCTGTGCACGATACACGACAGCTAAATAGGGTCCAAATGATGAATCAGAATCAATATGTAGCCAGTACTTACTACGTGAATAAATACTGTATGAACCAGATTCCAAAATGTCTCCTAACCTAAACCTTCCATCAACTCGAACAGGGACCTTATCCATGGTGTATACAATAGTAGAAAAATATAACAACACTGAGAGTCTGAGACAAGTGAGACACGACAAGAAAAGCACCCAACTGCCACGTTTGTATTTCAGCTTGAACTGGCTTAAGCTGGCTTAAAGCAGTTCGAACCACGGTTCATAAATTTTTGGCTTATGAAAGTTGCAACTGATTCACACAGCTAATGAGTCGAACCAAGTGATGAATCAATGGTTTGGCTCATGGGGATTGCTGAACTTCTGACATAGCTGTAAATACCAAACCAGAGCAAACCGTGGCCGAGCTGTGGCACTACTACGCAGCGGTGATAGTTAGTGATTTGTTTTCCTGGATCTAGCTTGCATAAATTGTGAAAGTCGTGCTTGCTGACAAGATGGTTTGCAACTGATTGCATGAGGGATATGTGAGTCCATGGTCAGAGAGGTGAAGAAGTATTTGTAGTATCAGTGTTTGCAGTTGAAGCGGGTGGGGAACTTGGGGGAGATGGGAGATGGGAGACCAGGCTAGGACGTGGATTGTTGGGGGACCAGTTTCCCAACAATCGTTCGGCTTTTGACATCTCTGGAAAGTATATATAGTACTACCACATTATAGTGATTTTTGTAAATAATGACAATCTCAAAAAAAGAAAATTGTTTGAGGCTGTGTTGTTTGTGCGTGTTGTACACCATTCATCATCATGGTCAACTGCTGCATCAGCAACGATGCAAAACGCATCGCTCTGCAGCTGAAAAATCAACGACGAGACTCCAACCATGAAATTTGCCAGCTTGTTGACTTCTCACTGTCTACATTATACCGAATTCTATGTCGAAATTGTGCTATTGGAGATGTTACAAAAAAACTTGCTATTGGACGCGGATGCCCACGAAAGCTTATTCATTCTGATTGTCTCTACTTGCTGCGCTTGGCTCATCACAAGCCTACCCTTTTCTTGGATGAATACAGCTGCCATCTTGAAGAATATCGTGATCTCCCTGTGTCTCTTGCAACCATCCATGCCTCATTCAAACATGCTGGACTCAATGTCAAATGGGTGCAGAAGCTTGCTTCTGAACACAATCCCATGGTTCGTGCAGCATTTGTCCATCGAATTGGCCAGTATCCAGCCAACTACCTGATTTCTCTCAACAAAGTCTCAAAAGATGACAGAACTTATGCACATCTTTGGGGTCGGGCACCTGTAGGCCAGCATATTGAGCAGCATGACCCATTTGTTCGTAAATGGCGCTTGTCAATGTTAGCTGCCATGGCTCTAGATCAAGGAATCATTGCTGTAAGGGTTCTTGAGGGCTAGTTCACACACCAGACATGCTATGATTTTCTTTGTGATGATCTTGTAGGTTTTTCATATGTGAAGCTGTTCTCTAAACTCAACTTGACCTTACTAGCTGCCATTGACCAACCCATATCCTGCTCCACGAAGTGTCATCATTCTTGACAATGCTTGTATACACCATTCTGAATAAGTCATCAATCTCATTTATAGCTATGGTAATTGGCTGTCGCGACTTGTTCAAGTGCTGGCATGCTAATGTGTTCATTCAAGGTTGCCGAGTTGAATATTTACCACCATATTTACCTGACTATAATCCTATTGAGCAAGCATTCAGTGTCATCAAATCTCGCCTTTGTCGGAGTGGATTACACACTTTTAGTACCAAGAAACTCTATTATGAGATGTATAGTGTTTGTGACTCCATCACACTGTCAATGACATGGGGCTTTTTCTGCAAATCAGGTTATATATGACGAAGTTCACATACAGTTTGCAAGCACAAATCTTCAGTGTACAATAGCAGTTCAATTACAGCTCATGACCTTCTTTCCAACATTCCTCAGCATCATGAAGGACCGCTAGTTCTCCCAGAGAGAGGCCACCCTCAGTTCGAAGCTGCTCATTAGAGATAAGACAGAGAAGGTGTGGCCCATCCAGATGAATTGCTTTCAGTTTGTCGTGAAGCTGCCCTGGTAGACCAAACCAAGTGACAAAAGACTGGAGATCAAGTTTCGGAGGGATAGCCATTGTCTTGGTGCTGCGAGTTGGGTTTTTCAAAGGAGAGGATGGGCGAATTAGCTCAGCTAGACCAGCAAAGTTGACAGTTATGTTGGATTAGTTGTTATGATTGTGGCCTGCAAGCTGTCCATGTCGTCTTCGTGCAAGAGTTGAAATGTCATCAGAATCTGAATCACCATGGTCAGTTGGATCGAAGATTTTTGAGTTTGGAGGATGTTCAATATCAACTCCAAGTGTATCAGCCTCCTGCATATGACCTGTCAGTTAATATGTCTGAATAATACATTCAGACCTCATGCCATTGCAGCTGCCCAAGTTCGAAGGTGTTTGTGGGTGAGATGGACGTGCTTTGCAGTTGGACCTGAGGGATAACAAAGGTCATATGGGCAACTTTGGTCTTCACAACAATATTTGTTCTGCAGGCTGACTATATGCTGGTCTTGTGCGATTTCCTCCATTGATGGCACACATCAGCAAACTAGCAAAACCTTGTACAGATTTGTACAGATTTGTACAAACAGCACAATCCCACAGCTAAGTGCCCTCTTTACAATATTGTCACAAAGGCTTACAATCCATACACAAAGGCACAATATTGACAGATTTGATGGACTAGACAGATTGGACAGACTAGACAATGTAGACAAACCAGACAGTGTAGACAAACCAGACATTGCAGGCAGATTGGACATTGTAGGCAGACTGGACATTGCAAGCAGACTAGATTATTGTAGACAGATCAAACATGTTGTGCAAACGACATTGTAATGGCACAAAAAAATATACTAAATGATGATATTGATATCATCACTGCCTGCTGCACTGTCCCAGTCATTGCGAAGTTCACCCATCATCCCCTCCTCAGCCCATTCCTTCAGCATCTCTTCAAGCTCCGCGCGACGTTCGGGAATGGTCATCAATTTGTCGACAGACTTTTGCAGTAAGTTGAAGTCGGCCCTGCACGTATCAGCAGTAAGGTCAGGCACCTTGTCAGTACCACTGTCGCGGAAGCCGGTGAGGACACCCTTCATCTGTAAAACATTGATCAGCGAGGAATATAAAATTGATTAAATTAAAGCCTACAACCGCGGCCACCAGAATAAGGCCATTGACAGGAATTCTGTCTTGAAATTCGTCAGTTACCTTGAGTGCTTTTTTACTGTTACCATAGTAAAAACTGAGGCAGGCTTCCTTGAGAACCTGCGACACAAAATTGGTATATTTTCCCTGTAAACATCAATAATGAATTGTCGCACACCACGAGGTTGCCACTGACCTCAGAAGAGTCGGGAAGCCGAAGATATTCACCGGTCTTAAGGAGCTTAGCCGCTGCTGCACTGACGCGCTCCTTGTGTACTGAGTTGCCCTTCGAGAATATGCCATATGATTGCTTCGCAATAAATATTACAATTTATTACCGCTTCCTGATGAACTGGAAGAGGATGCAATAAAATTGCCTGCAACCACATTTCCAACTTTGCTGCCTGTAGGAGAGCCTGCCAAGATTCTGGATAGAAGCTGAGCCTCGAGGGGTTAGCTTGTTGGTTGGCACACTGTGCACCGCCTCCAGATTTGCTGCATTGAACAGGTGAGGGACTTCAAGAGTGAGATTGGCTTGAACTAGGAGCGGGAGAAGGTGTTTGATCTGGCTGAGCAGAATGCCTGGGCAGAGACTGTGACAAAGACCGTCCACAAGAGGAGGGCAGTTTGTGACTGGAAGAAACCATAGACTGAGTTGGAGAGCGCTGATGAGGAGACAGTTTGCGAAAGGAGGAAGGATGAGGGGACTTTGAATGAGAAACAGAGAAGTGTGCAGGTGGACGCCCTGGCCGCACACAGGTCGATGCAGTTTTTTCAGATGGTACTCTGTGAGGTGCGCGTCCAGGGGCCAAGCGCCCAGAAGAGGAAGAAGTGCTTACTCGTTCGAGGGAGGGGCGACGAGATCCCTAATGCAACAAATTAAAAACAACAAACCCAAAGTCACAAGAACTTACAAGGCTGGGTGAATGCTGACGAGACCTCAAGCCAGTTTCATGTGGACAGGCGGACCCTTGTTTGCGAGAAGACTGAGGCACATATCAGTAATCGTGCATAATAATCAAAATGGAACACATGCACGTGCTAAATGAGTCGGGGAGGGAGCTTTACGTCATCCATTTTTCGTTTGATGGCATTCAAGGACATCAAAAGTGTCTGTGGCTTCATGATGAGTATCATTGCCTGAGTCTTGGCTGTCAAAATCCCCCTGGTCGGGATCCATCTGAGTATTGCCATCTTCATTGTCTTCATTGTCTTCATCGCCGCATAAAGCCATGTGGTCGACTGAAGCCCTTGAGCGGACAATAAGGAATTAAAATGTGAGGAAAAGATACAAGGTACGACTTACTCCTGCGTATCCCACAACAAACTATCTTCATCTTCGCTGGGTCGATCATTGTGATCATGTTCATCGGTGTCATTCTCTAACTCGTCATTCTCTAACTCGTCACGTTCATCCAAGTCCCACATTCTATCCTTCCTTGCCTCATCTTCTATGGATTCACCTACGGCTTTCTTGGAGCTGCGACCAATGGGCTGAGTTGCCTCCCGAGGATCCTGTTTGTCAGTGGAAGATGACTTGAATCCAAACCTATCATCAGGGCCGGCCATGCGTAGAAACGGATTACAACATTGAGTGTTTGATTGTGAGTCGTCGTCTTCAACAAGACGAGGTAGGAAATTCGTATCAGCCTAAAAGAATGTTAGTTGAGCTATTTTTAAAAGAATCACTTACCTTTTTCTTCCCTTTCTTGAGCTGCTGCGAAGGTGCCATTGGATTGACTTCTGAGTCACTTATTTCGACAGTGCCTCTTCCCTTCTGTTGCCTTGCTGGGGCCATCAAGGTCTCTCCAGCTTTTTTGAGCTGTGCTACATGACCACCAACACCTCGTGTGGACCGTTTGCTTTGCCGTCGAGAATCGTCAACGTCTTCAGATGCCGTGTTGGTGACCTTCCTCATCCTCGAATTGTGGGGACTCAAGGACCGTGAGGGAGAAGCATGCCTGGCTTTCTTCCTAGGAGGCATGGAGTGAACTTCAAGGATGAAGTTCAAAGTTGGATATCCCGAAATATAACAGAGGAACTTACGTAAGCTAGGAACATTTTGTACATAGTGCTACATTCAATGAAGAATATGAAGAATGAAGCACAGGTGGAAGATGAAGGAAAAATACTACAGAAATATGGAATTTAGGTAGAGGTGTTTAAACGAAGAATAAACGAGATAATGAGATATCGGACTCGGATGCAGTGCATTCTACAGATGCTACACAACAAGGGAAGCCCCGAACCAGTCAATTAGCATTTGACAGGTGCCATCTTTGACCGACGAGACCGATGAACAGCTACAGAAATATCAGGAGGCAGTGGAGCAATGGTTGATTCCGGTGCAGATGGAGGTGCAGGAGGAGGCGATAGAGCGATGGTTGGTTCTGGTGTAGATAGAGGTGCTAGAAGTGCAGGAGGATGTATCTGAGAAAGTTGCTGACTGATCATGCTTAAGTCCCACATTAGAATATCGCATATTGTATTGTGAGACAGGGCAGTTGACTGAGAACTTGCAAGAGAAATTGTGCAACACCACTTTTCAAGGAGGGGGCAGCAGAGGATAAAGTATGGAGTGATTAAGGGTGGGTCAGCCAGACCATTGATGAATTCCCGCTTCCAAATACTGCTGGTCGCGAGACCATCTTGGGTCATGTTTTCATAGGAGACCGCCCACCTCCAAACGGCATCCCGTCGCAAAGCTTCTGGACTGGGTTGGGGGGCCAGTATGCCCTTCGGTCCTAGATATATCACGGTAAACTCAAGCAGGATGTAAAAAAGTGACTCGAGATCGTCGCAGGGCATATGTTGGACCAAATGACCATCTCCCATTAGGCGGAGAACGCGAAAAGATATGTAGGGTACAGTTCCCTGTAAACCATGAGGTTAACACAAGCAGAAATAAGTGCAACGTTGTAACTCACAGTACCGTGTGGACTTGGATCTGCTTTCCCATCATCATTGAGAAACTTTGCATGGTCAAAGTCAATAAAATAGCCTTTTCCTTGGTAAATAATAGCATTGTTAGGGCTGAGATCTCCGTGAAGGACACGTCGGCCCACCATTGCCTTATGGGCTACAATGCATGGTGATTACAGAGGACTTCAGGTGATTGCAAAAGGACTCACCAACAACAAGATCACGAAAAACCCCGATTAACTTGGGTACATCGTTGAAGTGAGTCAATGGCACCCCACAGGGTGTCAAGAGAATACGCCGATGGATTTTTGTCTCGAATTTGAATGTCGAGCAATGACTACAAATGCGTGAAGTGGAGTCGGGCTTCCCATCATAAGAGCTAGTTCGGCAACTCGATATTTTCGATATTTTTCAATATTTGCTTTGGCATGTTTGCGAAAATGTTCACCGGCATCGTTCCGAGATGTCGGAGCTCGAACCTTGCTTCTCTCCTACTGTACATATTATCAATGGATGTATACCCTCATCTAACCCTAGAGCGGCGTAAGAGGCTTTTTGCTGGTGCGGTCGCGATCACTGCGATCTGTGCACAGTACACTACTCTTCTCATGGCCCAACCTGAAGTCAATGCTCCCCCTCACTCCAAGGCCCCACCAGCGCAGTGGAATGATGTCGAGACTGTTACCCTTGTAGACTATCTCTATGATCATCGCTCAGAGGCTGAAGGGGCAGGCAACTTCAAGCAGCAGGTTCTTGGCTCTGCTGCAGAGTTCATCAACAATCATGAGGCGCTTCAATCCACTCGCGCAGGTCCACTGAAGACAGCGAAATCAACTCGAAACAAGTGGACATCAGTAAGCCCTATTTGATCTCATCTGATCTAAGCTGACGAGTCTCATCTAGCTTAAAAACATATTTCATGCTATCGAGAAGTACCGCAACCAGACAGGGGTCCACTGGGACAATGAGACTGGAGCTGGGATTGAAGGAACTGCGGCTGCGGCTGTATGGACATCGTATGTCAAGGTATGTCCCCTCTTCGTCATATTGATTTGAGCGCTGACTTTTGTCAGGCAAATAACCTCATGCGTCCTTTCCGCAACAGGGGATGGGAGCATTATGAAAAAATGCAGACCATCATCCCATTGGGCGGCGCTAGAGGGCGGCACGTCTTCCGTCCAGGTGGCGCTGCTCCCTCCACCACCAATGCTGATAACGATCTTGCGGATGCTGCTGGCCCATCAAGCACTGCTGCTGTTCCTGCTGCTCCAAGCGCTGCTGCTGTTCCTGCTGCTCCAAGCGCTGCTGCTGTTCCCGCTTCTGCAGGCCCATTAAGCACTGCCGCCACCCGGGGGACCGAACCATCTGGAAAGCGCACGTATCTTGAATAGAACGGGTCCGACGTGAAGATGATAAGCATCTTGCGGAAATAACTACATACTATTAGATACTGTCACTTGAAATAAAATAAAATAAACTCACCGTGAAATCGTTTCGTTCGAGCGTTGAAATCTCTCCGCAACATGCCTGATTGATAGGCCAGTCACAGAGGTGTAAAGAAAAATCGCAAGTTGTTCCTCGAGGGACACAAACTTGGAGTCTGAATGGCCCATGGTGCGAAGCTCGGAGATAAGCTCCACAAATGCATTGGCGCGCATGCCAAGCTCACACCTGATGCGCTCTGGGTGACCAGTGAGCAACTCGATCACCCAGTCTTGCCCAGTTAGCGCTGAAGTGTGATAGGGCTCGGGATCTTTGGGATATATTGATTGTAGGATGCCGTGCGTAGAAGCAACAACGATGCTGATTACGAGTACCATGCATTTGAGGAGTCGTTCCCGGACCTCTGGCCGAGGATTCGTCATGAGCGCTGCTAGGCGTTGGCGCTCCATCGCGAACCCCAGTGGTTGGGGATCCATCAAGGTATATACCCTACCCTCATTATCACTGATCTTGTTGATAAGCTCAAATTCAAGCTCCGAATCGCCTTGGACTTAGGGGGAGCATTGACTTCAGGTTGGGCCATGAGAAGAGTAGTGTACTGTGCACAGATCGCAGTGATCGCGACCGCACCAGCAAAAAGCCTCTTACGCCGCTCTAGGGTTAGATGAGGGTATACATCCATTGATAATATGTACAGTAGGAGAGAAGCAAGGTTCGAGCTCCGACATCTCGGAACGATGCCGGTGAACATTTTCGCAAACATGCCAAAGCAAATATTGAAAAATATCGAAAATATCGAGTTGCCGAACTAGCTCTAAAGTACGTCCCAATATTTCTTGAGTTGAACAACATTCGGGATGCCTTCGACTGCTTTGAGAAGTTGTATCTCGACATCTTTGACATCCTCGTTGACCCAACAATCTTTGAGTGTGTACTCCTGATTAAACTTATCTCAAATGCGATAGCAGACAGTTCCGTGCTTGAAAAGACCGTGGCTCTTCCATAGTATATCCATAATCCAGTATACATTCTCATCATTGTCGTAAACCCAGCCTATTGCCCCAGGAAGCATGGCATCAAAGCCATTCGGTAAATCAGCGTGAGTTGGAATGGTGTTACAAGAGTTGCAGATATGGATTGTTGGATCAAAGCCGAGGGAAGAGCGATTTCCTAAAGTGACGGTATTCAACACATCGACAAAATGTTCAGGGGATGTAACGATCGGGAGTGGTTTTGAGATCACCATGCCGGAGCGATCCATATAATGGGCACAAAGTTTGAACTTGGAGATACTAAAAAGTAGGATGAAATGACGCCATGGTTGCTCCCGCATCATCAGATAGCCCTTGGTAGCAACCCCCAAGAATGAAGGTATTTTGCGATCAACAGAGAGGTCAGATTGGGTAATCTCAACTCCTGTGAGGACATCTTTCCAGGACTTTTGCGAGAAACTGAGCTTTCTGAGCTGGTAATCCAGGAGGACAAGATCAGGCTTCCGTGAATCGGTAGTGTCTGGTATGGAAGTGGTGGTGAACTCTGAAGACCAGTACCGGAGATCTGTTATCTCGGTGAAGGGCAAAATGTGCGAGCGCTGGATTCCCGAGCATTGTGATGACGAGTGCTGTGATCCATCAACATTGCGCTCTTGGACTTGCTCCTTGAGCAGTTCACGCATGTGATAGTATATCGCCCAGAAAAGACACTCCCAATTCTTTTCCTCCATTTGTCCTACAGGCTTAGCTCTTTTCGTTCCAGCCTTGACGAAATCCTGCTGCCCCAAGCTGCCCTCCATCTCTAGCATGGAATCCCCTTCAAGTTCTATGTCTGTATCAGTCTGCGACTCAGTCTGAGCTGCCTGAAACCGGGTATGCCTAACTGCAACCTTGTGTTTACTTCGGAAAGCATTTTTGAGTCACCATTCCTTGTCAAAAACGGGAGCCCCATGTATCTGAGTTTGGCTTCCTGGTACTTGTTTGATGTAAGTGATCCTCTTGATTTCCGATTTGTTGAGATTTGAAAGAGGAATGAGGATTTTAAGGATGGAGGTCTTAGGCTTCAGGTCCTCCTCCCACAGAACCAGGGGATCTTGGTCTTGCAGGCCCAACTCACTCTTCATGAGTATATCCATTTCATCCTTCGTGCAGTGTATGGGATGGATAGTGACGGTGCTGACAGCCGCTAGGAGATAGTTGGCGAAAGATGTTGACATGGGGGGTAATTCGTTGTTCTATTGTCCCTGGCGGTGTAGCACTCCTGTTCTTTCAGTAAGTCGTGCAGAAATCAATCAATTTCATAATATTAAAATCGCAGGTAGTGCATTTACCCGGTTTGTACCGTAGCGTTCATTAGGATGCGACAAAAGAATTTATTTTCAAAGAGTCTTTAACTAAGTGTCCGTTTGAAACAGTACATAGTAATGATATCCAAAGCTAGCTATCTATCGGGGGTAGTAGCATTGTGAAGTGCATAATAAAAGTCCTTATCAAAATACTTGTTCAAAAAAAACTCTTGGAAATAATGTGTAGATGTAGCTGAAGTCAATCGTACATCCGCCACATCCCCCAGATGAGGGATGATACTAATAAATGCACGGAGTTGGCGAAGAGGAATGATACTACAGATAGGGGTACCATCTGCATGCTTTGCACGCTTCAACACATGCATCCCAGTGGCAGGATTGCAGGGGCCAATGTTCAGACGCCGCACGTAACAAAGGTACTGATCTCACCAAGCAATACGAGAACCTTGACGATGAATTGGGCGCATTATGAGGCATAATTCGCAGATAACGTGGCCTTTGGGAAGTGCGTTGATTATATGCATTGACATATGGTGAAAAAGGACTCACCTGATAGACCTGATTTAGGCCATTCATATGCGGTATCAACATTGACGAGGATGGCGCCCCGTCGACCTTTTGGCCACCCAGGGCCAGGAGGAGAGGCATGGATAGTTTGAGCTGGCAACACAATATCGGGATTATGGAAAGATTTGAGCTGGAGGCGAACCATATTCCATAATTGAATGCGGTCAAATGGAAGGATTGGTGGACGATCAATAGATGGTCTCTGTCTTGGACCCCCCACCCCATGAACTATTCCTCTCTCTCACACGTCATGCTGTAAGAAGCTCGAAAGCGCAACATGCAGATCTGGTAAGTTGAAGTCAGTACTGACATCATCAAGTTTGACTCCCAAGCGAGATGGACTGAAGTTGAGGTGGATGGCAGTGTTTTCAGCAATAAATGTTCAATGAGGGATACTGGAATCGCATCTCGCAGTAGCCATTTGCCTGGCTTTGCGGAAATAATTGGTCACAACATGAGTGTGGTTCATGTCCTCGAGCAGTGCTGTTCGCGGATTGTTCGTTTCCTGTTCATCTCCATCGTCCAGGTCGTCCTCTTCAAGAATGTCTTTGGCCCTAAATTGGGATCATGGGATGCGGGATGGTTCTTGAGCAATGTGGCAATTGCGAAATGTCGCAACTTCTCCTCCTGATCAAGATGACGACAGATCTGTGGGTCATAATCATTGTTATTCGTTTGCCGTGCGGGTTCCTTGATTTCGGAAATGTGTGCATGCTCGGTAGCATCTGCAGACCACTGTATGAGGGCGCCGACTTTGTGCGTGCTGGAAGTGATGCTCTGTAGGAGCTCAAGCTTAGGAATATGCCAATTTTCAATAGGTTTCTTTGTGCCCATCCGCGCGCCTAAGGTCAAGATAACGTCTTTGTGTTTGTGAAAGGTCGACAAAGATTGGTTGATACACGCCAAGATATTGTCATCAGGTGCAGGACACTGCGCTAGGTAACGAAGATCCATGAGCACACAGATTGCGATGACAAAATGACGAGGGGCTGCACCGGATATTAGGCCAATGATATAGCACTGAATATCACGATGGCCCCTACCTGTAACTTGTTTCAGTTTAGATATTCCACCAGAAAAGTGGCAATAACCAGTAGTCGGCTGTAATATCGAGAATCGAAAATCTAGTTCCTGAGCTCCAATGACCACGATACACCACTGAAGATCGTGGTCGTAAAATTCTTTGTGCCAATGGTGCAATGATTCTGGCGTCAGAAAAATGGAGGGATCTGCGAGCGGCCAATCCATCCAGAATGGTGCATGGACGCCGTTCAGCCGCGAGTCAGCACAAGCCTCAAAATAAGCCTCCAGGTCATCAGGATTGACCATGATACCAGCGAGCTGTCCAAGAGTGATGGAGCACGTACGAGCAGGGTGCCAGAAATTATCCCCAAACTGCAAATATGAGGCCATGGTGAAAGGAGAGGTCTTTCTGCACACACATGCAAGCATGGCCGCCTCTGGGGTATCAACAATGTATGCTGTGAGAGGGGTAAAGCAATGGTGGACGTTTCCTACCAGATCGGACATCATAATCCCGACTTCTGCAGCTTTCATCAATGGCTTTAGAATGATCGAAAGAGATTCATGGACGAGACGGTCTTCAAGCATGCCCCGCATTCATTGATTGGGATGTAGATAGTTTGGAATTGGAAGGAGAGCTGTGAGCAGGAAAGCCTTAGATGAGAGTTTTGTATGGGTACACATGCAGATATTGGAGAGGCCTAGAAGAAGAGGGTGGGCAACCCTGGCACCAGTCATGGTGGTGATGTTGGTTTTGTCAGACGAAAGAACAGTGCTGAGAACTGTAGCACCTCTGGGAAGTCGTGTCTGCATGATATATGGTGAGATGACGCAAAATTCGGCAGAATTAGTACTTACTTGCATTTCCCAAGCGGAATCTCCTGTTAACCATTCCGAATATACATGCAAAAGCTGCTCTGCTGTTTTGTAAACACGGCGAGGGATGAAATCAAGCTTGTCGTGAAACAATGGATTGCTGAAAAGGCTCTCCAAGCATTCCACGGGGTCCCTCCAAAAGAGTCGGATTGGATACTTGGTAGGATGGATGGAGGAGATAGTCTGGCATTTCCAACTTGGTCCACTAGGGAGCATTTCAGCACGGCTTCGTAGTTCTTTGGTGTTTTTGAATGAAAGATGCAATCTTTGGATCTGAAAACAAGTTGCGGTTGATGTATCAATGCTCCATCCTGAGGGTGCAAAGAATATGCACCATTGAGAGCTTCAAAAATTCATCTATTGCTGCCATGCTGAGGGACGAGTGCAGGAGATAATCAGCAACTTCCCACTCTTCTTTGGATGTGAACGGATAGTAGAGGTTGTCTACCCTGCATTCTGCATATTCATCAGCGTCAAATAAATCCAGGAAGGTCGAGCCGTCTTGGGAGGAACAGGCCCCCACACCATCATACACTTCCTCCAGTGATTCTCCAAACATTCTGAATTCATTGTCGATGTTATCGTGCCAGTGATCCCCATCGTAAACTTCTGGGATGCTGTTGGTATCATCCCCTGCGCGACGCTGGGGAGGAACGACTTCGGTGAACTGCAAAATATCAACAATGTCACACATATGACTATGACACAAGGATCAAGGCTGGCTCAGGTGTCGAGCGACGCTGCTCTCCTTCGTAAATGTTCTCCCGCACTTTGGGCATGTTGGTGCTGACATTGAAGATATTAAAATATTCACATGATCTTTGTTGATCTCCAATATCCACCCACCTGTTATGATGTCTCATACTCGCACTGCAGCCTCTCATCCCCGAGCATTCCACAGTACTACATCCCCTTCTCCAAGTATCAGAGGACATTCACATGAGCCACACAACCAAAGACCTCTTCACACCACGACTCCATCGGTGTTTTATTGGCCTGACTTTGGTGAAGCATTATCAATAAAGGAGGAGAAATTACCTACCGCGCTGCACCTTGTGAGCACCTTACTTGCTTTTACTTGCCAGGACTCACATTATGCAGCAAGATGATTATGCCCAATCAGACGGAGAAATTGAAGGCGATGAACACTCTGATCTTGCGCTTGAGGCTGCCAAAGCTGAATGAAAGGTGTACGAGGCTAGGAAGCACCTGGCCAACTGCCTCCATACAGAGCAGAAGAAAATAAGTATCTCAATGTCCATGACTCAGGGTCACTCAGATGGTACAACAGTGAGTATTTGTCCTCAATTTTGTTATGTATGACTTTTGAATGTATGTCTACAGACAGTCGGCACCTCATCCTCATACTAAACTCACGCATTTTACGGTACTCAAGACAGGGACAGAACATATGTGGAGCTATTATTTTTGACCTTCGCAAAGTACCTATAGCTCTATTTATGATGTAATTACTTTGTTGCCTTGTAGTTATTGTGTCGCTTTGTGGAACCTTGTGGAACCTTGTAAAACCTGTAGTACTGTACCCATGTACCGTCTATGGACTTGTATGGCTTTGTATTGACGTGTTGTTTCTGTCACCAAATTTGTAGTTTGCTGATGCATGCTATGACCACAACAATCAACACATTAGCAATTACACACATGAAACTAGCAAATTACAGTGCATATATACCTGTTTTCATTTCTTTCTGGGGTTCTCATTTTCTTCATTGTCATCTTGTTCATCTTCAGTCAGATTGTCGCCAGTGACAACCTTGATTGTACCAACTAGTGCTGCCATGGTCCAGTTCCAAACCGTGGTTCGAACCTGACCATTGGTCAGGTTCGTCCTTGGTTCGGTCCATGGTCCAGCATTTTGCATGGACCGAACCGGAATGAGGTTCATGGTCTGCTAACTCCTGTGCGGTTCATCTATAGGTTCGGACCTTCCCGAACTGTTCCGAACCCCGAACTGAATCTTCCTTGCAATGCCTTCAAGGCTCAATCACACGCTTATGGTTATTTTGACTTCTCGATCCTCAAGATTCGCCATGGTCACTTTGACCTTTGGCATTCTCAAGACTTTTTTCGACTTATCCTGTCCAGAGGTTCGCATCCCGCACACCCTGCTGTCCGATAACACCTACCTGTTCAATCAAGCTCAAGGTATGACTTTTCCATCAAATCAAGCGCAATAAACTGACTGACATATTATATTTCTTAGGATCCTTCAATGCATACTATGAGTTAGTAGGAGATTGGGTATTCACATATAAAGGGAGCAAGGTGAGTGATATATTTTGACTACCGGTACAATGTCTGAACTGTCCCCATTTCCGCTCCATCCTCCTCTGCCCAGCCACCCACAGACGCCTTCTCTGTGCTACTGCAGACTGGACACAAACAAGTGCCACTTACTGCAGGAGCTCGATGCTCCATTCGCACGTCTAAACCTTCTGCGCACCTTCGCGATTCCGACAACACTTGTTCTTCAACAAGCCGCAAGTGCGCATTATCTAGTGCAACTGAGCAACTAGTTTGGAAGAAGGTTGTGTTACAGCTCTCTGCTCCATTATCTGACAACGACACGGATATTGATACTGACCACGGTGCTGGTCAATCGGATGAGGCCGAGGACGAAGATGTACCAGCACCTGAGGACGAACCTGAGGATAAACTTGAGGATGAACCCGATGATCTTCAAGACACCACCATCCAAGCCGCTTTATCAAAGAGTGAGCGCAGCGCTGATATTCGAACAATCTTCACTTGTGACAACAAACATTGGGTCTGCAAACCTTGCAGGGATGCCGGTGAACTTGAAAGCAAGTACACATTTCGCGGAGGTATCTCTACACTACACACGCACATTTGTCGGTATGTTCACGTCTTCTTTCTCTTGAATGATCACTAATTATATATCTATCAGTAATAAAGGTCATTTTCAACTTTACAATTCACACTGCGAAGCCGCAAACATCACCATGCACCCTCGAGCGGTTCCAACTGGTGAGGTTCAATCCCTGTGAGTTACATTTGCCGTATTGTAGTGTGTTGTACTGATTCATAGATAGTTCAAGGCAATCCACCCTCGATGGCAGCCTTGCCCTGAAAGCACCCATGTTTACCAAGGCAGGCCTTCTGGAGTATATTATGGAGTTGATTGTGACCGAGGACGAGGCATTGCAACTCGTCGACAAACCAGCCTTCTGCAACTTGCTTCGTTATGTCTGCCCCGCCCTTGCTGAAAGTGACATGCCACACTGCACAAAACTTACGGAGACTGTTAAGGCCCGTGCAGTACAGGTGGTCAATGTCATTTGTGAGCGTCTCGCAAAGGTAGACAGCCAAGTCTCGATGACCTTCGATTCATGGACATCAATCATTGGTGACCCTTTCTTCTCCATCACAGGCCACTATATCTGGAGCCCGGATGACAAACCCCAGCAATGGGAGTTATGCCGTGAGCAACTCAGTTTTGCGTACATCCAGGGCAATCATAGTGGTCAGAATATGGCTCGCTTGATTGTTGATACCATTGACAAATATGAACTACGAAATAAGGTAAAGTTTAGTCTACTACTTTGCTGCACTGAATCTAATCAGTGTGTGGTAGGTCGGATGGATGACCTCTGACAATGCCACCAATAATGATACCGCCATGAAAGCAGTTGGACAAGAAATCGATCCTGAGGGTACGTGTTGGGCACCTGATGTGCACTGCATCAGGTGCCAAGAACATATACTTAATCTTGCAGCACGCCACTTTGTTGACGCCGTCGCCCACACACCTCAAGCTGCTCTCATGAAGAAAATTCAACAAGCGCTTGATAATGGCAACGATGCTGACCTCGACACCTTAAATAAACAGCTTTCTTCTATGAACGTCAGTAATGACAACGACAATGACAACAATGACGACAACACCT
This sequence comes from Suillus fuscotomentosus, assembly GCF_016647785.1. Lineage (NCBI taxonomy): Eukaryota > Fungi > Basidiomycota > Agaricomycetes > Boletales > Suillaceae > Suillus > Suillus fuscotomentosus. Next base: position 28,180 of record NW_024539699.1, read on the forward strand.
TATTCAATACCGGCGATTCACTTGGCAAAGCGCTTGCCCTTATTGAGCAGGTATGTGCTATATTTTTAGACTATTCTTTTGCTGATCGAGATCCTCAGATCCGAAAGTCCCCTCAAGCTCGAGCATTTTTCTGCAAGGCTTGCAAAGAGGAAAATGTACCTGAACTCGAGCTCTTGCAATGGATCCGGACTCACTGGGCATCGCTATATAAATGCCTGGACTGCATGTTGATCTTGCGTCAAGTGAGTTTGTTTGTTTCAATGTTTAAAAGTGGCCTAATTTTAATTAAATAGGCCGTAAACTGTTTCACCAACCTTGCCGACGAAAGCCACGAAGTGCCAACTCTTCGCAACAAGACTTATGACAACTTCAAGCTCGATCGAAGCGATTGGAGACACCTCGGGCTTATTCACCAAGTCCTCAAGGAACCAGCCACGGCTCAGCAATCATTCTCGTCAGCAAAATATCTGACCGCATGGAAAACGATACCTACACTAGAGTGCCTCGCTGATCGATGGAGATCCATGGCAGATGACCCGCAATATCCTCTGATCGCTGATGCGATTAAGGCCGGACTCAAGAATGTCGACAAATACTTCAAGAAAACAAGTCAATCAGACGTTTATTTTATTTGTCTTGGTGAGTACTATCAATTTTTAAAACTTGTTCTTATCTAATATAATTTAAGTTCTTGATCCAAACTATAAGCTCGCATACGTTGAAGGCCGGTGGGATTTTGGAGATGTTGCAGATGGCAGAGCTCGTCTGGAGGCTGTGGTGAGTACTCGTCTATGTTGTTTTCCCGCTCTAATCTTATTTTTTTTTGTAGTTCAATGACTATTATACACCGCCGAGTCGAACACCTACTACCAATGAGCAATCCGCTTCACCGACAAGAGCTGCCAGTGTATGCAAGCACTATGGCGACGATTGGATGCACGCGGCTATTAGGATGCGTAAGACATCAGACCACCTGATTCACAATACTCATCAAGAGCTCAACATGTACTTGTCTTCGCCACTAGAGGAGACTGATGACATTGTGGCCTGGTGGGGGGTAATTTTTCTTTTTGACTTGTTTTTTCGCTACTAAATCTACTTAATAGCTTCACTCGCTGCAATACCCTACACTCGCGTGCATCGCGTGAGACTATCTACCCATTCAAGGCAGCTCTGTTCCTTCCGAACAAGCATTCTCAAGCGGAGGAATCACTTCGACTATCCGACGCAATGCACTCGCGACTGACACGTTCACTGCACTACAACTACTGAAGGGAGCATATAGGAATGGGCATCTTTCTGCAGAAGTAGAGGCTGAGGGACATGCGGCTTCATTGGACATGTAACTATGAGTACAAATATCTTGCCTATGTTTTTTTTTCCTCGCTGTAATTTTTTTGTGTTCGGTTCGTGTTCAGACCGAGAAAAAACCGAACCTGACCGCTGCGAACCGTTTGCAAAGGTTTGGTCTAAGGTTCGTTGAAATAACTAGAACCAAACCTTGGTCCAGTTTTGGGTTCTCGTCCAACCACCTCTGAACCAAACAGAACCGGACCGCGGCAGCGCTAGTACCAACTCAATAAGCCAAAAATACAACATGGTGACGAGATATAAGTACCTTCTGTTCAGCTAGCTGGAGTGTAACCTCAGCTTTTCTCGCACTCTGAACCTGAGTACAAAGCTCTAAATAATCATCTTCATTGTCAAGAGAGACATCTTTGTTTTGAGAACGGTACACAGTGTATGGGAAAGTGAGGGAATCGGATCCTTCAAGCCTGGAGCCAGCATAGAGCCAAGATGTTTGAAGCAAGTTACGTTGTTTGATGGTATCAAGGACTTTGATAATCATGTCCTTCATAGTCATGTCTTCATGTACATAAACTATCTTTGTGATTGTTGTTGGCTTCGCATTCCTTCGTCGCTTGGGGTCAAATGGTTGAAGAGGTGTGAAAAGCACAGTAAATTTCATTCCCTTCTCATCATTGTACAGGCTCCGGCCCCCTGTTCTTCATGAGCAGTGTCCCAATGATGGTCCAGATATTGAACATACATCCATTGTTGAGGTCTTCCACATCGGAGCTAAGTTCACGGCCATTGTTGTTTGCCATTATGGAGTAATGAGTCAGATGTGTGTAAATGTGCAAGTATTATTGGTGCAGATGGTGGTCAACACTCCAGCGGTACAAGGTTTTTCTTTTTTTGGATTTGTCATTATTTACAAAAATCGCAATAATTGCATATCCGAGACCATGCGAATCTAGAACAGTATGGGTTGTCACATCAGGTGCTGGTATAGTAGTTAGTCAAGTCAAGTTATCTCTGCCACTCCTTTCCAATCAGATCCAATCCCTCACCCAGCTCAGACATCATGAATCCGAGAATTCATGTTTACCACAAAAGCATGATTCCCTGTACCTATTTGACGGTAACATTGTCCTCACGGCCCCAACTAAGTCTGGCGGAACGACCGTATTTCGGGTCCACCAATCAATGCGGCTGTCCAATCATTCACCCATCTTTGCAAATATGTTGAAAACCCTGTCAGGGATGAAGTACAAATGTACGATGGCATTCGACTAGTGCACCTCACTGACGATGCCGAGGAGATCGAGTCTGTGTTCAAGTTGATGTATATTCAGTCGTAAGCAAGCTTTCTCCAACATAATCAGCTATTGATTTGTGCCGCCTTTCTAACTTAGTCCTCCGGTACTATCTCAACGCCTAAGTATTCCAAGCATAATGCTCGCTGCTTTCTATCATCTATCTCGTCTCTCCATTGGCCGCCCGCTCCATGTCCCAAAAGATTCGCTGCGACAACACACCGCCGACTGGAACCTTCTCACAGCAGCCGACTTGATCTGCCTGATTATGGGAAAGGAAGGTCTGTCGATGGTTGCCGCTTCAATGTTAATACCGGATTGTTGCGGTGATAAAACTGTGAAGACCCATTGGATGGAAGAAGACTGTAGGGGATGCAGAAGGTCAATGGTGGAGCAAATTCATTGGGAGTGTAAGCGCACGTCGGACGTTCTCTCGACTCTTCGTCAGTACTTGACGATAGAGTCACTGTTGTCACCAATGTGTAAAACATGTTCTCGTATCATCAAGACCCAGCTGAGGAGGGTGTGACACACGGGGCCAGGTGAAATTGACGTGCCTGTGACGCGGCACTGTAACAAATTCCTATGTACAGATCATGTTTACACAACTTCATATCGCATTCCAAACACTTTAAATCATCATTAATGATCAACATATGAGTGTCTGCCTGTGTACAGGCTCTATAGTGCTGTATTCACCTCTCACCAAATTTACAGTGCTTGTCCTCTGCGTTCATACTACTAGTATGCATCTTGCGCATCAGTCCTATATTGCTGCATTAGTGCATCAGTAAACCGGTGAGTTCTTGCTGGGGATTATGCTGATTATGGTGCTTTTACATAGTCATACTGTAGCGTTTCGACCTTAGGTTCGTGGGAATATATGCACTGCATTACATAACGGGTTTGTGACATGTTCGTCGACCTTTGCGATGTGCGACGAACCTAATTTAGGTTCATCCGAGGCTCCAAAGTTATGCATCAAGGACCTCCGAGTCGCAAGTTCAGCCATCAATGTCCTCGCTTAGTACTCTAGAAGTTGCACTTCTGTGAGTTGTCAATGCTTGCCATCAATGTCCTCGCTTAGTGCTCTGGGAGTTGCACTTCTGTTGTGACTTCAGATCTGCCTAGGCCGCTTTGAATAATATAAACATTACTGCCAGGTATGTTTCCTGCAATTTGGTTTTTCACTGTTACTCATCATGTTTCCTCATAGTGATCTAGTTCTCAGATTTCCGCCTGTCTTGCAGGATCACCATCACCTGTTGACACCACCCCCTTACTTCGCATCTTTCATCCCTCTTCCCGATCTCTCAATATCAGCCCTCGTCAACTTCACAGTACTTCCTGGTTTCAATCCGACACTTGCGGGAGTTGATGTCCATCAGTTTTTTTTGTCAATTGAATGCACCACTCGTGATGTTGCTAGCGACTTCCTTGAGCGCTCCATCCCACCACTTGCCCTGTCATCTCGACTCTTGGACGAGTTCAACCAGGCTTTGCTTGACGGAGCAAAGTCTGTTTGTGACCCTCATTTTTCAGGCAATTTGCCGTGCTGGGTACTTACCTATTGGCACAACTTAGGCCATGCTGTTGCCTCCAAGGAAAAATGGTCGATGGTGTGTCATTGGTTGGCACAGCGTGGCCTTGATAGTGGGGACGAAGAACTTTCGCTTGCTGTCAATGAGACATCCTGTGCTTTGCAGACTCTGGGTTGGAATATGGACCTGCGGCATTTCTTCAAACATCAGATCTTGCCGACTTTCTTGCCTTGACGCCAATGAAGGGTCACTTTGTTGATGCCATGGTCAATGGGATTTCCCACCAAATTCAGCTTGATTCGCAGCTCCGCAAATCAACTGTTGTTGAGGAGCTGACATTCGCTTCAACCCTGCGCTATGACTCGAAGCGGTGGTCTCAGTACATGTTTGACAGGGGCTTCACAAGGCTACGTCAACTTGGTGACTCGTTAAGCAATGGAGAGCTTGAATACATTATATTTCCCATTAATATCAATGGTGCACACTGGACAGTCTTTTTGGTGGATACGAAGGCGGGAGAGATATGCTATGGTGATTCTTTGGACTGGCCATGGCCAAAAACAGATGTTGATCGCATTCAGCAATGGCTACGTGAGCATGGCTTTAGAACTTTTTCGAAAGGCGCGATACTTTCCCATGGTCGCCAACAGGATGCATACTCCTGTGCAATCGCCATGATTAACACCATACGCCACAAACTCTATGGTACTCCTCTATTCACAAATGAGAAAAGAGACCTGCTTCGCATTCAGGAGCTTATCTTCCTGCTCCGTGCTCACTTTTCTGAAGACGAATCAAAAGCTGCTTCAGATTATTCTCCATCATCACCTACTTCATCTCTCGCATCATTTCAATCTCGCTCACCATCACCTACTTCATCTCTCATATCATTTCGGTCTCGCTCACCATCCGCAGCACCTGTTGTGCCTCCAGTGCAATCCCCAATTGGTGCGGATATCCCGCAACCCCAGGTCATGACATCACATCCAAAAATTACACTCAACTATCGCATTTCGTCGTCAGAGCCCAAAACAGGGCTCCTCAAGCACTTCAAAATTGTTTCACGTGAGGATTATCTTGCAGATATCCATCAGCGTGACCTTGTGTGTCAAGACAAACAGCATGACAACAATTTCTCGGCAGCACTCAACGAAGCTGAGCGGAAACACGAGAAAAGGCTCTATGACAGAGACCGCCAGCGTGCACATCATGCTCGTACAAAAGAGGTACGTCTGATGCTAATGTCGCTGATAAAATATGGATGTTGACCATGCTGGCAGTTAAAGCAGTCAGCAAAGCCTGTTGACAATGCTACTGATACATCATTGCTCCAACCGAGTCAGTCTCTTGCAGAGCTCACACGACCCCATTGTTCTATCAAAGAGGACCTTCGAACAAAGAAGCCATCAAACAGTGGTCGGAAACGAGTGCATGATCCTGTTGATGCCCAACGTGTTAACTGGCAGAGCCCCATCTTTTGGCCAACAATTCTCAGAGCAGCGAGTCTCAGTGCTGGCCCGTCAATGTCTCCCCATGCCATTTGTTATCATGCGTGACAACTTGATCCACGCTGTCAAGCTCTTACACCCCAAGTACTTGGTCGTTGGATTGACCGCGATGGGTCACATCCTAGGTGGAAAGACACTGTCATAGAATGTGCGAAGCGGGGCAATCTAGCATCAAGTACCATCACACGAACGAATATCCTCACACCCTATCCCAATGTCATCAAGAAAATTGTGCACCAAATACAAACTCTTCGTCAGGTTGGTGTCGCACTCAGCACTGCTCGTTGTCGGGGTATCATTGTTGGTATTCTCCATCACGAGTTGCCTAACATTTTCTCGACGGCAGCAAAAGATGGCTCCATGTTCAAATGCTCTGACTCATGGGTAAAGGCATTCCTGTACAATCACCTGCAGTATACCATCCGCCAAGGAACACGCGCAGCACAAAAGTTACCCCCAAATGTTGACGATGTCTGCCGACAGCAGTTTCTTCGACTCTCTCTGACAATCTGTGACGATGTCATCCCATATCCGGAGTTTCTGGTCAATATTGACCAGACTAATGTCATTTACCAGCCCGCAAAGGGCTGTACATATGAGCGCATTGGCTCAAAACAGGTGGCTATAGTTGGCCAGGAGGAAAAACGTGCTTTCACGCTCCTTGTTGGGATATCTGCAGCTGGCGATCTCCTCCCATTTAATATCGTTCATGACGGAAAATCGAAATGTTCGCTACCATCCCCCAATGTGCCATGTTACAACGAAGCACTCGAGTTAAAATTTCAGTTCGTGTTCTCAAACACGGACACATACTGGGCCACCTTTGAGACCATGTGTACATATGTCACTGGGATTCTCGTACCATTCTGGATCGAGAAGAAACAGCAGCGAGGGGTTCCACTCAATCAGCCATGCATTCTTCAGCTCGATTGTTGGTCAGTTCATCGCTCTGTTGCATTCCGAACGTGGCTCGATGTCAACTATGAATGGATCCGTTACCGGTTTGTCCCTGCAGGCACAACTGGTGTTGCACAGCCTTGCGATGTTGGCATCCAACGCCCCCTTAAGCTTGCTATCAAAGAATTACAACATGAAGACATTGTCGCGGAAACCTTGACTCAACTGACGGCTGGTAGGACTGCTGATGAAATTCGACTTGATGTCACAAAAGGAACACTCCATGATCGGTCCGTGCGCTGGGTTGTCGAGGCATACAAGCTCATCAACAAGCCTGACATTGTGCAAAAAGTATGTTCTATTCTCGCTGATCAATATTATCAAGTGCTGATGTGGAGGGCAGGCTTTCTCGCTCTGCAAGGCTGGTACTACTCCATTCAACCTCTCTTTTGAGAGCCTTGCAAGTGTTGAAGCACGCCGTGTGCTTCGTGACCTGCCCCAAACATATCCAGAGATGTGGCAGAGTATTCAGCCTCACCAAAAACAAGCTGATGATGGTGCAGAAGGTGATGCTGACACCAATTTGGATGAAGACCATGTTGCCGATGTTGATGAACAGCCTGGTGACGAGGCCCCGTTGTCGCTCCTGCTAGAGTTCATTGCATCAGGCAAGGATCGTGTACCTGACGGGTACATCACTGATGCAAATGGTTCGCTTCGCATTGATACAGCTGCTGACATGTTCGAAGAAGTTGTTGTCGCTGGAGAACCTGAGGTCTTTGGGAGAGGAAAGCGGAGGCGTCTTGCTAACAAGCAATACAATGCATATGAGCAGCATTAGTATAGGTTATAGGTCATATTTTCTACAAAAATTGCATACAAACATAATGTCACAAACTTAGGTTTGTCCACCCATTTTTTGTGTGACTGTCACAAAAAATAGGTTCAGTTCGTCAGGCTAGTGACGTTGTGACGAACCTAAGGTCGAAACGCTACAGTATATTGCTTTATATCACTTTATATTCCAATGTGACGAAAACCTTTCCTATATATTACGATATATAACGATATATGACGATATCTTCTTCTCACAGGTTCTCTGATGCGCCTACCTCTAATTCGTTCATCTATGTTGGTTTTCAGATGCAGTGTCAAATGTTGTCTCACTGCATCAAGCTTCGACCTCACCCTGCCAAGTTTGATCCACTCTCTATACCCTGCACCAACACGTCGAGCCCCAACCATGGCATGTCAGAAGCCTCGTTTAGGCTGCGTCAAGCAATACTCACACCACAACAAGTTCTCCCCCAAATATCTTCGCAGTCTCTGTACTAATATCAACATCCACACTCTATGCCGCGTCAAGGCCTACTACAGTGCCGCGTCAACCATAGCACATACCGCGTCAGTTGCCGCGTCAAACCTCCTCCATGCCGCATCAGTGCCGCGTCACAGGCGCGTCACGCCGCGTCAAACCTTGTCACTGCCGCGTCAAACCTCGTCACTGCCGTGTCACCCGCGCGTCACGCCGCGTCACTGCCGCGTCAAACCTCATTCATGCCGCGTCACGAGTAGCACATGCCGCGTCAGACCTCACCACCTCCACATGCCGTGTCAAACCTCACCACCTCAACTGTCACACTGTCCGTATAACTTAGGTATATTTACTTTACATCTGTCATAATAATTGATATTCTAACAGTGTTCCCTTTCGTCCTGACAGAATTAGACGTCGTACACTGTAATTGTCCAGAGGCAGTAATAAATTTATTTTACTAAGCATTCTTTCGTTGTCTCCTCTGGGCTCGAGAAACAACCCTTATTATCGCGCTTTTGTGAATCGTATCATGGCCTTTGTGAGTTCTTTAAAATACGGAGTAAACTTGTTATAACCATCTTTTAGCAATTAATCAAACATATATTCAACTTTTTCTATCCCAACGAGACCGAGAATCAAAATGATCCAGATCGGCCGGGTCCGCTGCTGAGTTTTGGGGACCTCATACCCTGCTATGACCGTTCAGGTGCGTCATCCGCCTGGTGCTTCCGGTCAAGTCGAAAAATGGCTTGGTGGCATGCCTTTGGTGCATGCTTTCACTCTCGTGGTTGCTCATCGAAAGGCCAGTGATTTTGAAAAACGCATCGAAGCTCGAAACGAAGAATGGAACGATAGCATGCTGTTGAAGATGGCTTGGGCTGATCACATGATAAGCTATCCTACCAATAGCTTCGTGGCTGATGTCGACCTCGAGTGTCTGACCGCACTAGAAGCAAGGATGTTCGAGGATTCCGAAGAAGCAGGACCTGCAGGCAACCAGCAGTGGGGTTTGGATGCTGGCCAACATCATAGGCGATGGAATGTGTATCTCGGAATTCCTGATGAATGGGTTTCTGCAAGAGATTATAGCGAGAGTGAACTTGAAGTGAGGAAGACATTACCTGCTCCGTTCGATAGATATCTAACTTATGTGATTGACAGCGCGGCCCCTTATTCAGTGATAACTCTGATGCTACATCTTTGGAGTCTGCAGACGAGCTATCCGAAGCTGTAGTTCCTTCTCTGCCGGCCGTAGAATGTCCGCCCGTTAAACGTCGATGTGCTCCACAGGCTCGAAGGGTCCAGAGAGGGAGGAAAAGAAAATAGTCATTGGCTTATGTACACCTAGTTGTACATGGCTCTGAGGCAACTAAAATAACAAAAGAATGGTCGTGAACTCATCCAACTTGACCTGGAAATTGAATGTAGAATATAGGAATGGCGCGTCAGTGGCCGCGTCAAGGATCGTTAGTGCCGCGTCAAGTGCCGCGTCACATGCGCGTCACGGCCGCGTCACGACCGCGGCAGGCGCGGCAGGACCGCATCAAAATAGCCACTCCCCGACAAACGCTATGGGCTATGTTGCCCCTTCTGTTTCAGTTGGAAGTTTGACTCGACACTTTTTTCGATAGGATACAACTCTAGTGTTAAGGATGTACATATGTTAACTGCAATCTCTTCACAGGATCAATGAGCCTCCGAGAAAAAGCGTCATGGCACTGATAACGAGTCACCTCTCCCCTGAAAAATGGGGACATCAGAAAATGACACTAGAGGTGAACAACAGATTTACCTAGGAGCATGAACTGCGACAACACTACTACCCAAACACTTGGAACAGCTTTGCACAAGTCATCAGACAACATCCATGCGGAAAGAAGACTGACTTGTTCATTCCGCGCTTTGTGAATATCATGGATGATGTGGCTGTCGAAAATCTGTGCTCATAATAAAGCTTCTTGAAGGAATGGGCGTACGTCAAGAGCGGTGACAAGGGGAGGGAGAAGTTGAAGAATTTCAAGGGAGTCTAAGCGAGGACAGTGTCGACTGAACAAGTCTAGAGCGGGGCGCAACGAGTTCGGTGCTGTTTCATCGGTGGGGCGGAGGTAGAGCTTGAGAAGAGTGTGACTTATTTTGAATTATACATCCGCCTGCAGTACCTATGACAGCGTCACCGAGGGATCGGGATCGAGAATATAGCAGAGAATAGACATACTCTTCGGCCTAACTTGTAAACATGGAGCTAAAGAGCATGGTCATGCCTTACCACACGGCCCGACAACACAGCTCGCGCTTGGTAAAGATCTGCAGGGTATAAGCTCAATATTCATGGGAGTATCAGTCTGGAACTGGCTCTTCAACAGTAAACCATGCAAGCGATCGATGAAACGAAGGGGCTTCGAGTGAACGTCCGACCCATTGACTAACGGAAATTTGGTGAGAACCGGCAAAAATCACGATTAACCTTTGTCTCCTCGTTTGCGAGCACTCAGCGTCATGTTCAGATAGATATCTGCCAGCCGATCATGGAATACGGGACTCTCTCCGCCTTTCTCATCGATTAGATACTCGATATAACAAGTAGACATGGTGGGGTCAATCTTCTCGAGGTAATCTGTTACTTGAGTTCGAGGGAGTTTAATGTCGTCAGATGTAGATATCTTGGGTGAGACAAACGATCGTCAGCAAGGAACTAGACAAATTATACACACAAGTGTCACCTCGAAAGCCGTATCACAGTCGTTTCCAAGATCCAGCGGGAAGACTCAAATACTCGGCGTCGACGTACTTGGGACCAAGTTTTGGCAGGTAAGGCAGGTAGGATATGACAGATCGAGCATTTTCTCTCATGTCCGCTTCCTTCTCGTTCGACCCTGGGCAAGGTCATTGGTTTGCAGGCGTGATCAAGTAAAAGACATCAATGCTCACTGATTATGAGCCTTAGCATGCATCTGCTTTCCATTGTAGAGATGTATCAGCTCTGCGAATGTCTGAGACAACTGGTAAATGCTACGTTTGAGTTGTGTACAGTTTGACGCACCTCTCGTGCCCGAAGCTCCTCTGATACCTCACTCCAATTGGCCAATTGACAAAGTGCACCGAGGAGGGCCGGTTGAGTCGCAAGATACTAAGACTTGACGAGCGCTGTGTCCACAATCTGTGCAAACCGCACAAGCCGCTCCGGAGTCGACAGAGGCAAAGGGATGTTTGGCAATGCAAACAATTATTCGGTCGAAGTCTCGGAGAGGAGAAGCCACTAGCGAGACTGAGCAGGTGCAATGTGTACTGCCGCGAGTCACCGCCTGCGAATTTGGGATGATGATAGGTAAGATATCACCATAGAGCGTCCACTGACCAGCTGAAGTCATCTAGAAAGTTTATTGACGTGACAAATCAACGAAGACAAGATGCCTGACTGACCTTTTTGTTTCATGGCTCGGCGTGCGTACGTGCCATTCGCAAAATATGCCCACTCGCCCACGATGCCCTGACTCCCCAGGCGGGCGCGGTGCAAATTTGAACACGTTTGCGTTGCTGCAGCGGGTCTGCCGCACGCTCCGTACCATTACCGGTGACAACGCGGCTGCTAGTACTGCTGGGCTTGCCAGGTCGAGGTCGGCCTCTCTTTGGCAAGCCGTCCGAGGTCAGGACGCCCGGAGTAAGGTTTGACACGCAATTTCGCGAAAGCAACAAGCAAGAGTCGATGCAGAAGATTTCGAGAAACTCAAGCAGGAGAGAATGATTCTCGTTGTGTACGTGTGTTTATCTTATCTCCTAGCGCGCACATGCTCGCCTTCAACCAATTGTCAAGTTGCCTAGAAACGCCATAGCTATCTTAAATGACCTGGTAAGACTAATCCCCGCATTCCTGACTTACTGTTTTCTTCATCTTTCTACAGCAACACCCAACGAGTATATCCGCGGCGCCACCCTACGTTTCCTTCTAGAAGATATCTAAAGGTGCTGAACTCCCTGCTGCGGCAGCTGTCTTGAGCACCGTCGCTCATCCGTTCGCAAGAACGCCGTATTCGCCGTGTACATTATCTACCACGAATACGAATACCTCATCCCAGATGCTCCTGAGCTTATGCAAACTTTCATCGCTGCAGAGTCTGACGCGACGTGCAAGCGTAACGCATTCGTGTTTCTCGCTCGCTCTGCGATACCGAAGGCTGTCGAGTGGGTGTACGATCAGCTGACAAGTCCGATAGACGAGCTCTTGCATATGAGCATCATAGAAGTTACCAGGCTGTATTGTAAGAATGATACGACCCATCGAGTGAGCCCTCTTCACTTTGAGTCATCTTGCTTCTCCTCCCTTTTGTCGTCTTGCAGTCGTGATACATCAGATGCGCGTTTGAGTTGTTGAACTCATCGTCGCACGCATCAAAGCATGACGCTGCTACCACACTCACCGCACTCACGCAGAACCCGGCTGCTGTGAAAGGTACGTTCACGATAAGGTCGCGTGCACATGTTTGCTCATCTTAGTCCTCAATAGCCGCATCGTGGTTGGTCTCGCAGTCCTCCACGTTGCTGTGGTCCAGGACTGATTTTGGGATAGGCCCTGGAGTCCAGGCAACTTCTCATCCAGTCGATCCACGTATTAGCGGTTAAGTTTTCTGAGGTGGCTGCAAGCGTCGTCCATGCACTCATGGAATTCCTCGGGGACTCGAACAACCCCTCTGCGCTGGACAACTCTCCCTTTGTCTGGTTTATTTTTTCCCTCCTGATTTCCGCATCTTATTTGACTAACATATGCACAGCGAAGTGGTCGAGAAGTTACCGCATCTCCGGCAAAGCTTCTCCAGTGCAAAATTTATTTTCTCTCTCTCTCCAATTAACGCTCCCTCTACGCTGAAGAATACACGTGCGCATAGACATCTGTGATAGGGAGAGTCCTAGAGCACGGTTGAATGTGGACGCGGCTTTTCGAACAGCGCCGCTCATTTTCATTGCAGTTTCGAGGAGTAGTCGATCGGTTAGCTTGGTATCCGCTTCCTTGCACTATCTTATATGTGCGGTCTGCATCCTCCCTCGCAGATATCAGGTATTTGGCATCATCTGTGTTCGCGTCCAACTAACATCCCGAATCGGATGTGTGCAGCATGGAAGTTCATTTCCGCGAGATTATAGACCTCGTATGTACCTTCACTCATCTAATCGAACTGAGCTAATCTATTCGGACCCCCAGCCTGGAGCCGACACACACAGTGCCGTCCCTAACTCCTCGCTCATTGTCGCATGCACAGCGACCAAATTCAATACCTCTCGGCACACCCTTAACTCACGACCGGTTTCGTACACCGAGGTCCAGACGGTTCTCCAGGGGCGTGGAATCGACCTCACGCACAAGTGTCTCATTATCCTGCAGGGTGAAGTCAAGTCTATCGCGCAGATGAAGCCTGAAGGCACTTCTGAGCACCACGACGGACTACTCGAGTGCCTAGAGGATATCATCGGTACTGCTGTGCTCAAAGCACCGATGTCTGCTTTTGTCGAAGTGGTTCGGCTGGGAGAGAAGAGAGCCGAGAATGCAGCCAGGTCGAGGATCATCGAGGAGGATAAGGAGAAGGCGAAGTTGGATGCAGAGAGCAAGGAGGTGCTGGCATGGCTGGAGCTTGAGAACGAGCATGTGAGGGCTCTCAGCCGGCTGTGGAAGTATTATCTGTGGGGGGTTTTGGAGAATGACGAGCAATTTGCAGCGCAGGTTGTGAGTGCTTGATTTTTCCTGTTGTTTGTGGTGTTGATATGATATGTAGGGCAGAAACATGTGGAGAAGGAGCTTGAAGACGAGAGGGAGGATGATATCACGCATGTGTGAACTGCTCGAGAAGCACTACAAGGAGTGCGAGACGACTTACGAGGTATGCGCATGCGTTTCTGTTTCCTGTTCCGCACTGATGTAACCTTCCAGGATGTGAAAGCAGCAGCTGAGGAAGTAGCGAAGGATAATGCGGCGCGCGAAAACCATCCGTGAGTCTTTAGGGACGCCGGATGCATGCAAGCGCGAAGGCGACAAAGCTGAAAAGCTGAAGAAGGCGTTGGCAGACGTGAGTTTTCTCATCCATTTCTGCTGCTGTGCCTGCTTTTTAAGCCGATAACACAATCCAGGATACCGATAGCAAGATCAAGACGAAGAAGCACGAAATTGCGAAGCACGAGATGAACTTGGAGAAGGAAGAGAAGGTGTTCGAAGGGATGCTTGAAGGGTACGTCCATGCCAATCCCACTACGATTCATACTACTCTTATCATTGACTAATAGACAAAACGCAAGTCTTCTCCGCACATATTGAAGCGAAGCAGAAAGAACTACAGCCGTGGACTGCCAAGATCAATGTCAAGCAGACCGCGATTGACGTAGCAAGCTCTGAACAGGATGTGCTTGCGAAAATCTGACTCAGTGAGCAGAATTTCGGCCCTTCTAACCAGGCGTTCCTGTTTCGGGGTTAGACTTGGGTGGGACACCCCTCTGTATCTCACCCCGTCTGCGCTTCCATGTCGTTTCTTAGAGACCGTGGTCCAAGGACCGTGCTAGTCGTCACCAGCATCCTTCAGACGTATCCCCTTGTGAACTTCCACAGTCCCCAGGGATCTCAAAAGTAGCTCTATTCTTACTATTAGTAACGTCCCTACTAACAGGCGCTACTAGTTCTTCCGACCCCATGCGTTCAGCCATCGCACCCCGGAGGGGTTGCTCTCTGCAATCTCGTCCCTTGGATGGGCAGGTGTCTCCCCGAATGCTCCAGGCATCGGGGGATATGCGCCATCAGCACGTCGCTGTACGAGCGCGCGAGCTTTCCGGCGGAGGTCGCAGGAGACCCAACACGAGGTGGCAAGTCTCCCGGGGCAGAGGCTAACGATGAAAGTGCAGACTCACTATTAGTTCTAAGAGGGGTCGCCTCTTTCCTCTAGGTATCGTTGCTTCGCCCGGTAATAGTCTGGCGTCCACGCGTAGGACGCAACGGGTACCGAGGGATGCGAGAGATGGTGGTGGTCTTCAAGGTGGTAGTCTTTGAAGGCATGTCGAATGTTGTTGGTTGCCTAGATTGGGAACGACTGGTGGATCGGACCGGAGTTCTTGGTCTAGGGCAAGAATAGATAGGTAGATGGTATAGAGTTAAGCTTTTTGAAGGTCAAAAAAGATGTGACAAATGCGAGAAGCTACTGCTTTCGGATGCGGCACAGGAGTGAATTCAGAGTCTCAGACGCTTGAATAGTCACAAGCGACGATCACGTGACTCCTCACAGAGATTTTATTTTTTGAACGTGTTTTAAATTTAACCCACCCGATCGCATGGCACAAAGACACGCCTCCTTGTACTTCTTTGATGGCAACATCGCGCTTATGGCCCCAAATAATTTCGGCGAAAAAACTGTCTTCCGAGTCCATCAATCAATCCTATCACATTATTCCAGCGTCTTTGCGGACATGTTGACGATGCCGCCTGTTCGGGAAGCCGAGACATATGATGACGTTCCACTAGTATACTTGCCCGACAACGCTGAGGAGATTGAATCCTTATTGAAAACTATATACCTTCCGCGGTGAGAGTATACCTCTCTGCTGCGCGTTCATTGCTCATCAGGCTTTTCCCGCTAGGTCCCCCCCGTTATACCCACGCCTGACCCGATGCGCACCTCGCATAATTTACCACCTCTTGAATCTCTCTAACAAATATGAGATGAACGAGCTTCGCCATGACGTTGTTCTACAGTTGGAAGCAGATTGGCCAACCTCGCTAGCTCGGTGGGATCAACTAGAAGGTGAAATCGCTGGATTAGCCGACCCCGACGGTGATTCTATGCGCTATTTGTTCCCCGAGGATCCACTTCCAGATCCCGCCTCCGCTATTCAATTGGCATCCGAATGTCGGGTTCCCACAATATTGCCTGCCGCCTTCTATCATCTTTCGCGGCTCTCCATTCGTTGCCAGCCTGATAACCCCTCTAGATGCAAGCCATGGCGCCGCACCGCGGATTGGGGTCTCCTCACAGCGGGAGATCTCCGGCGCCTCCTTCTAGGCAGAGAGGGTCTTCTGCAAGTCGCTGATTCCATGCTCGCGACCGGTGCTAGTGATGTTGACAGTCAGATACATTGGGTGGTGGATAGATGTAGGGGATCCGAACGAATGGAAGTTATGGATAAAATACGCGAAGAATGCCAGAGTGCTCCAGATATCCTCGCGACTCTTCGCGGGCGTACTACAACAGAAGACCTCCTAACTTGTCAGATTTGTCGCCGCAGGATCAGAGACAGGCTAAAACAAGTTCGCCATGCAATATGGACCAAGTTACCCAAATTGTTTCAACTGGAGGATTGATTAAACTTCCGGTCGCACATGGAGACTATTACTGGGAAGAAACCATTTTGGATCGACATTTTGGTGATGTTTACAACAGTGTATGCGGATCGTGCACTGTACAATATTTAAGCACGAGATACCGCCGACTCGGGCGCAATTGTGTCTACCACGTCATGCTGTGTCGCTGCACGTTGATAGTTTGGTCTCCTTTGTGTTTCCTATTTGCTCTTCTTTCATTCACTACTATGGCGACGTCTATGGCGCTGGATCAGTTCAAAAATGTACACACAGGAAAGTCACACACACACACGCATACGACACACACACAGTAGTTAAACACACACATGTATTGTAGTATTGTAATATATTCAGTACTACAGGCGCATTTCCGGCAAAATCTCACTTGTATTGAAGAAAATTGAACACTTCTGATGACCGAAAGCAAAGCGGCCAAAGTTTCGAGTCTCCCTGGCCTATGAGATCAGCGCGCTGATGGCAGGTCCAGCGGTGAAGCGAACGCGAACATCTTGTGCTTTAATGGCGGTGGTACTGGTACTGGCTCGTGTTTTGGGATACCTGGTGAAGACGAAGCTGAAACGATGTGAGCCGTACAATCCTTCATACCTGGGGGCGTTGGAGGAGATGCTGTTGATGCTGTTGATGTCGATGTTGAATAACCTGGTGATGGCGTGTCCGGCAATGTGGGTGGTGTGATGTAGGAAGAATTGGGTGGAGGGAAAGCTGGCTTTGGTGGCGAAGGATAATGATGACCATATGTGGGTGTAGGTGCCAAAGCGGCTGGAGGAGGTGGGAAGGGATTCGTAGTAGGAGGAGGGGTTGTCTTAGATGATGAGGGAAGAATATAAGTACACCTCGCGCTCCATCTGGTTAATTTCGCACAATTGGAACATGCTGATGCAAAATCGGTGTACATACCCTCTTTGTGGCTGACGAGAATGTAAGACCACGCTTCTTGAGCCAGGAGACGGACACGGCTAAGAGCAAGTTGGCGAAAAATTCAATGAGATTTTCATTGACAATGCCATCGGATGCAACGATGAAGGCGAGGATGTGTGAGATAAACTGATAAACTGATTTTTTCAAATAAACCAACCAGCATTTAATGAAGAATAAGTTGGCGGGATAGGAATTAAAATAAGAGTATAATAGTAGTATGGGCTCAGGATGAAGGATTAAAACGAGTGAGGAAGATTAAAGGGCAAATGACATAGGATTCAAAGGAGTGAGGGGAATTAAATGGGATGATGAGATGTTCACACAAATTAAAGCCAAAGTTTGATAGAGCCAATGAAGTAGTCCGTCGTCCAGGGGTTGTGGAACGGACGTGACAATGGATCATTGACATCTGGGTGGCCGCGCAACAGGTCATTCAGTGTAGGTTGGACCGAAACGAGAGGCTGGAAGAGTGGCCGATTAGGTAGGGGCATTGCGGACACATGAGTCTGAGCCTTTGCGAAGTCTTGCAGGTCGATATCCTGGTGTTCTTCGTCCTTGATCAATGGCATCATTGGATTATGGCGTGGAGCACGTTTCTGAGTCAGTGGTGAGATTGACATCCCATTCAGACTAGCTGGAAGGGCGTTGAGACTGTTGTCCGTATCAGAGTCACTTGAACAGAAAACTGTAAATTCCAAGTGTTAGACATTTGACTTCTGCCAGAAAATAAAAACTCGACACTTACGTTCAACTTTGCCTGAGGATCTTCCCGACTTGTTCCCCGTTTTCGATGCAATGGGCCGTCCATGAGCTGATTTTAAATATTATGTGTCAGTAGTGTTCCCATACAATTAAATGGTAGTACTTACTTCCACGCATTTTCTTCTGGGCTGGTTCTTGACGGGTTCCACGTTGCATTGGGCGTTTTGGACGCACTGAAGTAAGTAACACAATGAATTTTAAACACAGCGCTGCGCTCGAGAGTGTGCACGTGAGACTAACCAATCTTTGGAACTTGAGTGAATACATCGTCTTCGATTTTAAGCCCCGGGCCATACTCTTGTTTATGGTCGTTGTCATCGCCGTCGTCACCGTCATCGCTGTCATCAGCTATATCGATAATGACCATGTCTGGGTCCCAGCGTGCATAAGTATGCTCAGGTATGAATTTCCGGATACCTATCATTGTGCATACACTGATTAGAAAATTTAGGACGAATTTATTAATGACTCACCGATAAAAATATTTGTCTGTTGAAGTGGGGCATTGCTTCTGCCTTTGTACCGTTCGAGATGTTTGCCAGTTGGGAAGGGCTCAGGTGCGACACTCAGCCTGCGGTTCTCTTTTGAAATTAACACCCATTCAGATGCCCCATTGTCTGTAGCCTTCCCCTTTACATCACCAACCTTTACAGAGTCGAGGTATTCAAAGACTTTTGGAAATAGTCTTCGAATGTAAGCATCAACTTCCTCAAATGTCCAGTCCAAGCAAAAGCTGAAATCCACACTGCCGCCGTCCTCAGACTGATCTCCATCAAAGTGAGCACATCCCCTTCGCTTGAACTTTGACATCTCTGTCTTGACAGGCGGAATTGTGGTCAACAACTCTCCTTTGTCCTTTCAGTCACCGGTAAGCTCATACTAGCCATAGCTTGTTCGAACTAACATACATCAAGGTAATTGACCAAGACGGCAATGGCACCAACTTTGATCAGGACATGACCTTGCTTTGAAGAGCTGGCCTGTCTCAAGGATACAATCCTGCCCTAGGCAATACCAGTCATTTCGAACACGCAAAAGTTAGGTAAATTACTCACTGGGAATTTCTGCTTTGCAGTTGGGTGAAATCCTGCCATCACCTCATCTCTCGCAGCCGTCACAGTAGTTGTATTCTGACTACCTTGTCCAGCTTGTCGAGCGAGCGATTGCTTGAATATAGCTGTCACTCCAGCTCGTTCCTTTGCAGTAGTGACTGCTGGTAGCTCAGCCACTGGCAGTACAGGTGGTTGAGGTCGCAGATGTTTGCTCTTCCCATGCAAACATTCAGCGCAAAGCTCTTTTTGGCCAACTGGAATATTGGTGGGTGCCGAGTACTCTTCACAATAGCAGGGTACTGATTCATCAGGATTGCCCTTGCAAAATGCTGGCTTCGGCATTCTAAGTGAGATGGAGGAGAGGACCGGAACACAAATTAGTCGGCGAGGTGCGGAATTTGTATACAATGGTCCTGGGTCCCTCCGAATTTTGTAAAGTACTACTTAAGCGACTCAAAAAAATTCATTTGCTTCAAAGTGATCAAGAACGCTAGATGCCTGAGCCCATAATGTTGAGCGAGTTCTCCAGATAGGGTCAGCCAATGATATCTCCATGTGATGCTCCCTCCGCCTTCCAACTCGTAGGTATTCACTTGCGTTTTCGTCATACTCATCTTCACCCTCCCATAAATTGTATCCCTCCGGTACAATACCCTCCATGACAACCGCCTCAAGTATTTCGAAGAACATACTTTCATCCTCTTCGTTCCGAAAAGGAGTATTGCTGTCTGGAACCTCTACAGCATCATGCTGGACATCATTTGCTTGTTCCTGCTCAATGCGGTCAATAATATCATCTTCGGCTGGTTCATCTGCCTCGTCACTTGGGTGGCCAGCACCTGTCTGATTTCGATGACGGACAACCTCCCGGCCATGAATACCATAATAGCGCTGCAGAACTGTAGGACAGATACCCTCGAACTCGTCTTCATAGATACCTAATGATGCCTGTCCTAGAAGGCGCATATCCTTCATAGTTATGAGATAACAATTCTGCACTACTGAATATTCACTGACCTGAGGGCTTCGATCCCTGGTATCAGAACCATGAATAGGATGCAAATTCCATTCTTGTTGAAATTGTCGACAATCATCATTGAGCACATTTAAGAAGAGCACACTGAGGAGCCACAGATGCCCAGGCTTGTCAACATCGAGTTTATGAAGTCGTTCGAGCCTGGTAAAGAATCCCCGCCACCGGCGTACAAACTGTGTGCCTACTTCAACCCACAATCGTTCGATGCGAGAATTCCGTGTTGATCTAACATGCATTATTATTCAAGTAAATTTCTAGAGGACTCCACTTACGATCCCCATAGGAACGAGCCACGATTGTGACCATTTGTCGCAATCATGTGTGTGGCAACCTGAATATTCTCGCCGCCACGATCTCCACGAATACGAGATGGGATGCCATATTCATCCTTTGCGTAGATGAATAAATCCAACACAGTTGATGCACAATTATTTGTGCTGACTCGTAGTGCTGTTATCTGTTGGTGCATAAGGTGTATTGTCACTTTTATAAATTAATTGACTTACAGTGCGACAATACCCGTCAATGAAACCATGGATGACAAAGCCCCATCGAATGAGCTTGTGATGACCATCTACATGCCATAGTGCATTTGGTCGAGCGACTCGGTATTTTCATCTTCTGGTAACACGTCGTTCTCTCAGCCTTTGTCCCAGCCTGTCAACTCTGCGCAGGGACTGCCAAATGTGATGCTGCTGAACTCGAAAACCTTGGCATTGAAGGAAGCCAACAAGGTACCGGAATCCTGATTCTGGTTTACTTTCTTTGAAAGTCCTCACAAGTTGATCGAGATCAGCATCACTAATTACTGTAAAGTGTTTTTCTAGGCCATGTTGACGAATAAATTTCCACAGAGTAGTGCGGGACACTTGGAGGATTCGTGCGAGATCTGGCAGCATGATGTGGTGTTGGTTAGATAGGGCTTTACTGACGAAATCGAAGTTAATGATTTTCTTCCGACGCCCAAGTCGACATTGCTGATGGCCCAGAGTCACAAGCTCCGGGATTATCACATTTGCCCGTTCAGCATTTCCCCTGGATTGAAGTATATTTAGATAGCAGAGTGTCAGGCAAGTGAAAGACTTACACATGAAGATTTCCGCTGATATCCTTGAGCATTGTGGCTACCTCCCCAATAAGCCTAGCACATACTAGTAGCCAGTCATGCAGAAGCTGGTAATCAGCAGGACTTGTATCACTTTCAATGGCTTCGAGCAAAGGTAGGGCCTCTGTGGACAGTGCATCATAGTGGTACGCCACTCTGGTTGGTTTTGCGTCATTTGACCGAAGTATTCTAATTGCAGCATTGTATATATTGCTGATGATACCCTCCGCAGTATAGACATTTTGTGGCCATCGATTCTCGTGTTCTGGTAGAGCTGGAAGATCCATAGTTGGTGAATAGAGGTGATAAAGCGGTACACTACATTTACGTTCTTTGTGCTCCGACTTGAATTCAAACTTCAATTGCAGATCATCATGTTTGGGGCCCCAAGTCTTCTTAGGTTTCGACACCGCCGTTTCTATATACTCGATGGTACTCATATTTTCTTGGTCAGATGTTTTCATTTGACAATACTGTAGACTAATGGTCAAAATGCAGGTTGAAAATGCATTGTTCAAGGTCCATGCAACTCAATTATCATGCGCATCCATTGTGTTTGAGGAGATGTTTTCT
Source organism: Suillus fuscotomentosus (assembly GCF_016647785.1). NCBI lineage: Eukaryota > Fungi > Basidiomycota > Agaricomycetes > Boletales > Suillaceae > Suillus > Suillus fuscotomentosus. The sequence continues at coordinate 49,837 of NW_024539699.1, forward strand.
GTTGGAAGTCAATTGCCGCTGACAGTAGGCATGGAAGGCTCAAGCGATGATCATCCAATTATCATTCCCGAACTCAGCATGAATATGTTCGAACTGTTCCTCTCAGTTGCATACAACAAGTAAGACAGTTCTTGAGGTACTGCATTTATTCTAAATGTAGGACTACGCAGTTGGAAACCCGAAGGTCCCACTCATGATGATGTCCTCGACCTTCTTCGTTTCAGCAACAAGTTCATGAGTCAAAAGGCTCGTGATGTCGCCATCAATCACCTCCATGAACGTCGATTTCAACACAAACCATACGAACTTCTCGCACTCTGCCTCGAATTTTCAATTTCAAAGTTCTTTGTTCCCGCTTTTCGCCGTCTCGTCGAATTTCGCATCCATGATATTCCAGGACCAGTGCGAAGGAGACTTGGGTTTGAAGTCTGGAATGCCTTCGTAGATCTAAAAGAACTTCTCGATGAGCATAACCGTATTGTTGCCTGCGAGGAGCCACCCATTGTCACGCATTCACCATACTGCACTGACAACACCGCATGTTTCATTGATTGGCGGCAACTATGGTGGAACTCAATGGCTCGTTTCCTCCTTGATGGCCGCAATCCTCAAAAATTCCATGAAGCTATCGAGCGCTTCCAGGAACTTGGGCCAGAAATTGGAAGGGTCAATCTGGAGTGCTGGAAAATGCTGCTTCAGACGGTGAAGAATGCAACAGCATTCTGTCTCGCTTTTGATCTTGTCGAGGAGACAGCTCAGCAGTTGTCGGCGGCCCTGATCACGGAGCCTGCCCCAATGTTGACAAAAGCCGAATTGGATACCTTGGGCTTGCCAAGCCATGAAGAAATTTTATAAACGGGACAGATATCCTCCGAGTCAATTCCTCGATCGTCATCTGATGACTTGGTTGGCGAGTCTGGTGAGACTCGGATATTTGCCAGGGCTGCAGCGGCCCAATGATTCAAGCCAGTTTAGTTAGAACAATTGACTTAAAAATGCACCTGTAGTACTGAATGTGTTGCAATACTACAGTACATGTGTGTTGAACTACTGTGTGTGTGTCGTATGCGTGTGTGTGTGTGACTTAAGTGTGTGTACATTTTTGAACTGATCCAGCGCCATAGACGTCTGCTTCATTTCATGGAGTTGTTGCAAATCGTAGCGGTGCTGGAAAGCGCCAGTCCCTGACTCCAAGAAATTACGATGGATTGACAGCAAACAGTATCAATATATACAACATTCGAGTATGTACAGCAATCAAAACACTCAAAAATGACTTCTTTTGAAACAGGCATTGGCCACTCCCGCTCTCGTTCTGTGCGAATACTATTCACATCTGCTAGTGCATTCTGTTTTCGTTCTAGATGGGCTGATTTGATCTTGACAGAGTGTGACACAATTTCTTGTGACAGACATTCAGTAACAAGCACACCAAACTCATGACACATCGGGGTGAACAATATTTAAAAGAGGTTTATATGTTGTACAAAATGTGAAGACAATATTTAAGATTTAAACTAACATAAAGATGGGTGCACGACTTCAAATTTTGGTGGTGTTTTGTGTGTAATCCAAAATATCAAATATTCACAACCATATTCCCACAGACAATATGTCAACAAACATAAGAAATATAGTCAGATTTTTCATGTCTGCTTCAACTTAAAGTTCAATTTCCATGTAAAACTTTGGAGAAAACTTGAAGTTTTACAGATGACATGACATTAAAACTCGATTTAAATGTCAAGCTTTGGCAAAACTTCAAGTTTTCTCCAAAGTTTTATGTAAGAATCAAACTTTAAATTGAAGCAGACATGGAAAATCTGATTATATTTATTATATTTGTTGACATATTGTCTGTGGGAATATGGTTGTGAATATTTGATATTTTGGATGACACACAAAACACCACCAAAATTTGAAGTCGTGCACCCATCTTTATGTTAGTTTAAATATCAAATATTGTTTTCACATTTTGTACAACATATAAACCTCTTTTAAATATCGTTCACCCCGATGTGAAGCTATCTCATTTCTAAACCTGTCACGCATAACTCACCCCAAGCTACTCCATATGTAGCGCGTGTGATATTTGGATGAACTCTGTGTCGTGTACGTGCAATATATGACTGATTTTTACCAGACATCAGAATCATTTCCCCACTAAACAACAAATTTGCAACCTTTATGGCACAAATTCATTATTTATCCACAAAACCCCAATTATAGCCAGAGTTCTGGGAACAAACCGGGTCTTCAACATAATTTTCGCACAATATTGGTCATTGATAGACCGGCAACTGGTGGTGTAGGCTTTCCATACATCAACTTCTCACAACCGTTGGTTGTGGACAGTAAGCCGAAGGCAATTTCCGCTGCGCGCTGCGTGGGGCTAAAATCTCGTTTCCGCAGTGATTGAAATGCTGTGATTTTTTCACATATTGTCGTTGCTTGCTCGCAGTAAATGCCAAAAGTTACATGTCTATCCTTAACACTAGAGTTGTATTATCCTATCGCAAAAAGTGTCGAGTCAAACTTCCAACTGAAACAGAAGGGGCAACATAGCCCATAGCTTTTGTCGCACCCCCCTCAGCTGGGTCTTGATGATACGAGAACATATTTTACACATTGGTGACAACAGTGACTCTATCGTCAAGTACTGACGAAGAGTCGAGAGAACGTCCGACGTGCGCTTACACTCCCAACGAATTTGCTCCACCATCTCCGACCTTCTGCATCCCCTACAGTCTTCTTCCATCCAATGGGTCTTCACAGTTTCATCACCGCAACAATCCGGTATTAACATTGAAGCGGCAACCATCGACAGACCTTCCTTTCCCATAATCAGGCAGATCAAGTCGGCTGCTGTGAGAAGGTTCCAGTCGGCGGTGCGTTGTCGCAGCGAATCTTTTGGGACATGGAGCGGGCGGCCAATGGAGAGACGAGATAGATGGTAGAAAGCAGCGGGCATTATGCTTGGAATATGGAATTCTCTGCCCAGCTTTATCGCCAAAGCAGGTTCTGGCAGGCTGTCATCAAGGTCAAGTGGTATAGGGTCGCAATCTTGATCCCATGCCATGACTGCTATTTCGCTTTCAAGTCGATCCCACTGCGATAGCGACGTCGGCCATTGAGTCTCCAACAGCTGAACAACCGCTTGGCGAAGTTCGCTCATCTCGTATTTGTTCGATAGCTTCAGAACATGGCGCACTATCGGAGGCACATGTCTACTCAGGCGTTGAGATAGTACCAGAGGACTAAGTTAGAAAGGTGGCACAAATCAATAGCTGAATATGTTGGAGAAAGCTTACTTACGACTGAATATACATCAACTTGAACACAGACTCGATCTCCTCGGCATCGTCAGTGAGGCGCACTAGTCGAATGCCATCGTACATTTGTACTTCATCCCTGACAGGGGTTTTCAACATATTTGCAAAGATGGGTGAATGATTGGACAGCATTGATTGGTGGACCCGAAATACGGTCGTTCCGCCAGACTTAGTTGGGGCCGTGAGGACAATGTTACCGTCGAATAGGTACAGGGAATCATGCTTTTGTGGTAAACATGAATGTTCGGATTCACGATGTCCGAGCTGGGTGAGGGATTGGATCTGATTGGAAAGGAGTGGCATAGGCGAGATAACTTGACTTGACTAACTACTATACCAGCACCTGATGTGACAACCCATACCGTTCTAGATTCTCACGGTCTCGGATATGCGATTAACGCGGTAGTACTATATATGTACTTTCCAGAGATGTCAAAAGCCGAACGATTGTTGGGAAACTGGTCCCCCAACAATCCACGTCCTAGCCTGGTCTCCCATCTCCCCCAAGTTCCCCACCCGCTTCAACTGCAAACACCGACACTACAAATACTTCTTCACCTCTCTGACCACGGACTCACATATCCCCCATGCAATCAGTTGCAAACCGTCTCGTCAGCGAGCACGACTTTCACAATTTATGCAAGCTAGATCCAGGAAAACAAATCATCAACTATCACCGCTGCGTCCTCTGATCGATAACATGCTCTTCTCGAACATCTCTCAAACCTTGTACCAACTCTCCCATCGTCCCCGGCTCCTCTCCTCGTACGAAACTTCCTCCACAAACGGCAGCCACAAGCTGCACATACAGCTTATCTACGAAATTTGCTGCATGTAGCCGAGTATTGTTGCGAGCTTTCAGAGAGAGTCCTGGGCGTTATCGTGGATCAGGCTTTGATGATCGATGTGAGTGTGCTCTTTTCTCCGGACGGTTTAATTTCAATTGCGCGTAGGGATTCAAGTAGAGCTTGAAGACACCTAACCTACGGACGGCGAACTTTTCGAGTCACCGTACCCTGTGTTTTCCGGTGTAGCACCTGGTAGCGTTGGCCCATAGGAGTTGCATGCTTTTCCCTTTTCGACCCCTTCAAACTACCGCGCTCAGGCGAGTACATACACCCTCTCAAGGTACAACCAAACGCCTTACCTGAAGTGGTTAGTCTGTCAGAACTCCTTTGATTCTTTGGAGATGCGTTCGCAGCTTTCCACCAACCTCAAGAGTGCAAGTTCGATACCCCCTGCAGGATGCATCACCGTTTCAAGCGCCAGGAAGTCCCTTTTCTCAGGAGTTATCAATGAAAGGTCGTAGATCTGTACGTGCCCATCTCCTTCTTTGATATCTACTCACCTCTATCCAGAGACGCCATCGACACCCTCCTGACCCGCCAAATGACCGGCGGTTCCTTGACCTGGCGTGCATTTCCGCAATTCTAGAACCAGCCACCTCCACAGGACCCCCTCAAGAGAATATTGGATGTAGGCTGCGAGAGCAGTGTATGGGTATTAATTGAGGCTGCCAAGCACTGGAAAGGCTGCGAAGTCGTCGGTGGTCGGTCCTGCCCTTGCCACTTGCGAGAAGCACTTGCAGGCTTCGATATCTTATCTCTCCTCACCGACCTTGCACGTCTCCTCCAGAAACATGGACCTTATGAGAAAAGTAAGCTGGGTTTCGAGGCAATTAATGTATTCACCCATCCATTCTGTATCCTCATCATTGACTCCCATAGCCTCGAGGGTCTTCCATTCGCGAACGAATCGTTCGATTTCGTACACATCAAGCGTATCGCTCGAGGCGTACCGGAAGACCATGCGCAAACTTCAACTACCCCTCCAACGACCAGTACGACTCCAACAATGACCTCCATGACATCTGTCGCAACTACAGTACCCATCACCATCATGTTTGTCCCTTCCAAAAGCACCGTGCTTCTGCACTCTCCTTGGGATCGCATCCGCATGCGTGTAGGACCTACTACTTCCCCTTGTCGCAGTCCTCCAGTCGTCGAGGTTCCTGCATTAGATGACAACAAGGTATGTCTTTTTGGGGATGTATCCTCAATTGCGGTGTCTCAAGTTCTATCTACAGGCACTATATACTACTTGGCGACCTGATTGAGCTAGCGACAAGGAGAAACACAACAAGAACCCTATTAACCGGACTTTTACTTGCGTGGTGCTTCTGCAGGACTGCCCACTCGAAGAGCACACGAGTGCATATGCAAGCTAGATCCAGGAAAATAAATCACCAACTATCGCCGCTGCGTCCTATGATCGATAACATGCTCTTCTCGAACATCTCTTAAACCTTGTACCAGCTCTCCGGCTCCTCTTCGTATGAAACTCCTCTACAAACGGTAGCCACAAGCTGCACATACAGCTTATATACGAAATTTGCTGCATGTAGCCGAGTATTGTTGCGAGCATTCTGGAAAATTTTGTCATCCCACCCTTCCCCATTGACTGGGAACTTAGCGCGCTAGGAGTCATGACCGCGGTGGATCTTACTGCTCACTTGGCATGCGGCTCTTTTCAGAGGCGTGAAGCAGATTCGTCTTACGCCCCATCGGAATCAGAGGAGGATCATAGCTCCGTGGCTAGGGTAGATGACTCCAATCCTCAACCTGCCAGTGCGAGCACCCTCAAAGAGTCCTCGCATTCCCTCCCATCACGTGTTCAGAACGATTATGGTGGGTTCCACCGTGACACCCGCGGCGAGTACCAGCAGCGCACCGTTGAAGACTGCCGCGGCCAGCAAGTCTAAGCTTCCGAAGGCCAAGACGAAGAAACCTCACCGCAGCAGAGGTCTCAACAAGCGCGCAAAACATTAGCGCGTTTTGGGGATTTTATCAAGAGGGAAACGGGGACGTTCATTGGCGCAGGTTCATATCGACTTTCACTATCGCACTTTTCGTTTCGTGCTTTTCGTTTCGCGCTTTCGCTTCACAGTTCCAATAACATCAAATCATGATCATGTCCCGAGCTATTGTAAGCCTGGTGGCTCACGTACGCATACACATGGTTCATTGCACCGTAGACACCTCTTTTCCTTAGCTTGTACCTTACCGTCGTCCCGCAATCCAGAACGTGCTTCTGTTTTGTTTCGTGTGTTTCTTCCAGATAGGTCGTCAGCTCTCACTCCACCGTTCTGTCACTGCAGTCTGTTCGCGTTCTAGAAGCCTCAACCTCGCTTTGCACGGCCCGGTGTGTCCCATGCACCTACTACACTTCGTTTTGTAGGTTCGCCTCATACCCACAGCACCTCCTGTACTACGTAGGTTCTGGATTCATGGGATGTTATGGTAGGTTTATGTTTGTCTATCTATCAAGTATTCACACTGTTCGGATAGTCTTTGTGCAATGCAAGTTAACTCGCTATAGACTCCACCATGGTTCTGACTGACCCGCTCAATACTCGTAAGGGGTGAACCGACGGATTTCATACATGTTATTTAGCCGTACATAGCTGGACCACCATAGCAAATGGTCGCCAATAAGTGTGAATAAAGGCGGATTGTTTCGTTCATTGTTTACTCAAGTTGTTGCATGATGTCCAGGCCTTTGCAATGCAGTGCGTCATCATCGAATCGGCCCAGGACCAAAACTGGCCATCATCAATGGAATCGTGAGACCTGTCCCAGCAACAAGGGCCAGCCCGCATACGATCCTTGCAGATAACGCTAGCCCGAATTCACCTGTGAAGATTCCTGCGAGAAACCCGAGAACAGTAAATGCCAAGCTGTAATGGTCTACAATGTGAGTAATTAGTGATTGCGATCAAAGCTTTGCTTACCTTGTGAGATACAGAAAACTGGGTATGCTTGCAAGGACCGCAAGACTCGCCATCTTCCCCTGTAAGTAATACGCCTATTGAGTTAGTAACGTCAGGCCGAGATTTTTTTTGGATAGATAAAGTGGTCCGAACCGCGAAATCAAGGGATCTCAGCCTGTAGCCAAAGTGCTGTGCCATCGTGCAGGCAACAATGCAGTAGACACTGAGGATAAATGAGATAGAGCACAGCGTTTTTGTAGCGGATGGTGAGCCCAAACCCGGAACCGCAAGGATGCTGGCGTTGACTGCCAAGATGACGCTTGCCTGTCAAAGGTAAGTGTTCTCGTCTAGGTCCACGACATAACGCTCACCACGGTAGTTTGAGCTTTGGACTGGGCGTTGAAGTCGTCCGTAAATCCCCTGATGTCGATCCCGTTTACGATACCGTCAACATAAATATCTCTGAGCTGCTTGAGCACCACTATTGGAGTCCAAAGCATCACGATGCCAGCGCTAGTCATGAAGGGGGAATTCGCCAGGTTGTTGCGTCTCTTTGTCAGTGAGTGCGTTCGCATTAAGCGAGCTTCGGGTCGACCATGATGGTTCAGGTATTCATGGTGACCTATTTTTGATCAATTAATCAACGACGTCGGGTATGGGAAAGCTAAGTCGTACGAAGCATGTGCATTATTTTGCCTGTTTACGATGAGTTCGTAATCATGGCGTTTCCAAAGCTCACGTACCACAGATTGCAACACTCGGTTCCTCCATGATCCCGGCAGGTCCGGCAAGTTCCTCTGTTTCGGTCACTGACTTGCACAGGGTTTGAGATCAGGATACGTACCGGTAGTGGCCAGCTCAGCAGTCATCTCCTTCATTTGATCGAGAGTCCAGAATAGCGCAGCTGCCGTTGATTGTTCTATCGCCAACGCTTCTATGTTTCGCTTAGGTTATTCTGATCAGGCGCTACAATATTAAAGTACTCGCCTACACGATACCAGTTCAAGCGAACCCGCAAAGCTTTTACTTCAGAAAGACGAATTTCAATCCCATGTGGAAAATACTCGACATGTTTCCTAGTCAAGAGGTGAGTATCATTCCAGTGCGGGATGGCATCCATTGACGATCACTCACCAATACTGGGCCTCCAGCTCAAGTCCTGTGCGATTGAGTTCAAGAATGAAGGCACGAAAAGTAACGTACGTTTATGGTTCCAGTGCCACGCCGTCGTACACTCTTGGAATAGAAGGTAACCATCTACTGGCTCTATCCATGTGATCATGCGATCTTCCGGGACGACATAATAATACGGGTAGATTTCCGTTCCTCTCACGGAGATCGGTTCAACGACAAGCAACCATTGTTTCCCGTCGAGTTTATTCCTTGATGCGTTGATCCAAGATTCCAACCGCTGGAGCTGATGATTTGAGCAAGCGCTCATGTTCATTGCTGCGTATGTTTTCTTTGTTCTTATAAAGTGGGTATGTAACGTGAAACACCAGCCGGCACTCACCATTTTTGCATTGTAGTGATACGTTGCTCCAGACGGGTGGATAAATTCGTTCCAATCCCCTTGAACACCGAGCCTATCGATATCACGGTTAAATTGGCCAAGTTCCAAACAACTGCCACAAACCGAACAGGGTCGATCTGCATCTTCTCGACATTATAATCGTAATGTCGAGGCTCCCTATGTAACAAATGAAGTCAGTACGTACTCATGCTCATGTCTGTTTGAACGATGGGTACTTACAACAGTGGTATTTCGGTATACCGCCGAAGTTGTGTCGGCCATATGGGGACGCTGCATTTCAGCAGCTCTATCTGCTGATCGAGACTCTGACCTTGGGACTTGCATGAGAGCTTGAGTATGCAGCTTTAACGCGACTTGCGATTGAACGTACCGCTGTGGTCATGGTGCGACAAGTCGAGTTGTCGATGCAGCGGTGTTCACACGATGATATGTGATATATACTAATACACCCGCTATGACGAACCCTGAACCTATTTATAGCAAACATACTTGTTCCTGCCAGCTGGATGATGATCAAGGATGATTGACAGATATGGTAGCTAGGTATTATACAGGTGTAGGACAACCGGGTATTGTCATTAATAGTGGAGTTGTGAATTGTATGTACTTTGGAGTTTCTGCATATGCATAGATACTGAGGGTTTTGTAACGCTATGACACAGCTGTTCTTCTAGCAATGTGTCCGTCTGAGATGAGTTGATGATACATGGTGTGATACAAAATTGCTGCATATGCATCGATGCTAAGGATTTTGTAACCCTATGACACAGCTGTTCTTCTAGCAATGTGTCCGTCTGAGATGAGTTGATGATACATGGTGTGATTGCGGAGAAGGACGGAAGATGACATCGATAAAGCACTATAGCTACAGGTGTATTCGTAAGAAATTATCGTAACGCTAAACGAGAACACTCACCCGAAGTACAGATTGAACTTTGTTCGCGATGTTTCGCGCGACGACGCGGAGCTTAAGGTAATCGTAAGAAATTATCGTAACGCTAAACGAAAACACTCACCCGAAGTACAGATTGAACTTTGTTCGCGATGTTTCGCGCGACGACGCGGAGCTTAAGCTTGATCGCAACCCGACGAGGTGTTCTAGCGACCGATTGGTCGGGTCGCTGAACAACTCGGGTAAGCCACCGGCAACAGTCTACTGACGATCTTACTGCATTCAGCCAAAAGTCTACTTGAGTCTGCAAAAATGTTATCTACGCGACACCGATTATGATATTACTTACTAAAACTTTGTCGCCTTTCATCGCCAACGGTCCCCTGCTAGCCGTGTGTGTTACTCGAGACATCTAATGTTATGTCGATACGGGATTGACTAGATTTCTGACAGAAAGGGGCTTACCGTAATGATTCCGCGGCTATCGAATTGTGACTATCGATATTGAGATCTGAGATTCGGTGTTGCAAACAAAGACAAACAGGCAACTGGTTGTCTTGCGTCAGGGGTTCAAGGTAATGATTATGTAATCTGTGTTTGCTCAATAAGTTAATAAGGCCGTATCTGTAATGTACATACCGTAGGTCGGACAAAATCTACCAGGGCGCAGGGCTTCCTATGAACATTGTTGGGATGTACAGACCCTCTCTTTCAGATGGTCAACACCAACATAATCATGATAAGCAGTGAATATGACACTTACTTGAGGAAGGCAACATGTGAAACAATGAAATTTCGGGAGCAGCAAGTAGGATTTCCATGGTCGGAAGGCCGAGTTGCTAGATTAAAAGTGAGCGCAATCCTCCAGGTTGTGTTGACATGGTGCACCGGCAACCCAACAAGTTGCACACAGCAGCCCAGGCGAAAAAACCTTCTTGAATGAAAGCAGCTGCTGGTTCATGTACTGTCTCTGGTCGACGGCCAAACTGGACATGATGTCCTGGAGACGATTGCTGCGGTTAGAAGACTCGCTCTTGGAATTTGGGTGAAGAGGTTGTATAGGTGGCTGAGGAGGCACCGGTAGACGCATGGGAGGCGCAGCATGCTGGGGGCGCGTAGGAAACTGAAGGAGCCCAAGCTGCAGAGGGGGCGCTGGCAGTAGGGGTCGAGGGGGTGCAGCCAGCCGAAGTTGATGGAGTACAGAAGGTGCAGGCTCTGGTGCTGGAAGCATAGCCAGAGATGGGTCATAGATACTCTGCGGAGTAGTGGTCAGAAGATCTAAAATGTTATGAGAGCATTAATAATACCTTGGCTACCATCATCTGACAGATATCACAAAGTTGCACCGTCACCATTTCAAGGCAGCTAGAAGTCCTGCCATCAAAGAACAGCGACAAACCTATTCTCCTACACGCTGGTACGGACAACCATGAAGCCATCTCCGACACCCCGGTATCATCTTGACCTGCCTGTAAAGTAAAAGGCTTCTGCTTTGGGTCATGAAATACAAACGACCATCCTGGTTTGCCATCCCGGCATCCGCGACCAAATCCTTGCCCGTAATCCAGCATGTTGCTTGGCTTGCGCAGGTGGACAACTGCTTGTATGTCCCGGATATCTAAGCCCGCAGAGAGTGCCGACGTAGTGTAGAGCACGCGGAGCGCGCCAGCACCAACTTTGAAGCCGTCCAGGGTTTCTTTTTTTCCTCGTCGGGCAACTCTGAATGGTAAAATTTAGTGTTTGAGGCCTTGGCCATTGCCTCAGCAGTTGCCTTCGTTTGACAGAACACAAGTATTTTATCCGCTACCGGAAAATTCAGGCAAGCTGACCGGCCACAATGGTGAATGCATTGAATGAAATATCCTTCCTGGTAGTGTCACCGCGGATAATCTCAGTAGCACCGGAGAGCATCTGAAAATGTTGCAAGAATCGGGGGATGGTGGCGGGAGGCAGTGTTGCCGTAGATGCAACAATCTGCAAGGGGAGTTGGCGCAGGCGGGGCATAAGCAGCAGACATGGTTTATAGTGCTTGGAGGTTGAGGCATAATGTGATTCATCTATGACGATGCGGGAGAGAGCGCCCTTCTGAACACCTTCTCGGAGATAATCGAAAAACGATGAACATTCTAGCTGCTCCACAGAAACAAAGATGGTCCCGGCGTCATAAGTCTTTATTCCAGGGCTCCAGGTCAAGATGAGCAGGCCTTTGTCCTCAAAGCGAGCGCGAAGCTCATCCGATAAGGCCTTGAGAGGAACGACCACAACTGATGCAAGGTTTTTCTCTGCAATGCTGATTCTTCGACTATTTCCGGCCAGCAGAAGGAGGCGAACGAAGTCGTGTGGCCCGGCGTGGGCAGTGGTGGAAAGCTGGAAACTGGTGAGAGGTAAAGAACGTAAGGCGTCTGAACCTGAGTTCAGTGATGTGGGATGAAAGAATAACCACTGACAGATTATTTTTTGGTTCATCGCGGTATAACCATCCAGCACGCCACTATGTACATGGGATGATTGTCAATACATTGAGGCGGAGTGAAGAGCGACAAACTCGGCCAGGCGAACCTACGCCCTGGCTCAAGTTCAGGATTCACCTGACGAAAACGCTTCGGACTGCTCCAAGTGCATCGGCACTCAATTCGAGTACGTCAATGAGAGCTTCACGTTCATCATGGGAGCCGCTTTGAGGATGCGCATCTGACAATGGACCTTGCTCTTGAGGAATGCTTTGTAGGTGCATTGAGACTCTGGACGCGTGCATTCAGATTTGTGCGGTAACGGTACTCGATGGTGGTGTAACTAGTCTTTAAGCGACTAATGACAACGGCGCTTGCGATCTGAGTGCTATGTGCGAATGATCCAGAGCCGAACGTAAGAGTAGTTGGACTAGCGAAAGGAGAGGAAGGCGTCTAAGACCAGAAGTAAGCCTGGCAGCCCCGCGTTTTTCTTTTGGTGCTTTAACTTGCCTGCATAATAGCTCCAGAGAATGGGTCTGTGATATTCCGTGAATAAACAGCTAGCCATACAAATATACACTACGCATACCTGAGGCGGAGCTAATCAGCATCATGACCGAAGAAACGGACTCAACGGATGAGATGCTCATCCTGAGTGATTTCTCATCTGCGGAACTGGAAGAAACTGAGGCAGAGATAAGAGTGGGTAATGAGAAGGTGAACGAAAAAGAGAAAAGTAAACTCTGGTGCTGAAAAAATGATTCAGGCTTTTCTTCTTCGTCATCGCAACGGTTGTGCAACGTCTCCGCCGCGGTAGACACCTTTGAAGGAGAAGCATAGCGTTTGACTTCTCGTACTAAAACAATCGACGCTAAGATCGCCTCGGGATGTTTAGCGATCATCGACTCCATTTTCTCAAAAACGTGATCCCATTCCTCTGTCAACGCGGTTACTGCTATGTAGGGAATGTGCACGACCTCGGTAGGTCCCCGCGTAGCCGTCAACGATACAATTAAATCAGGCGTGAACGATTTGTCCCCGATCTGGAGGGGGTAATTCATGTGAATTTGCGGTCAAATAGTCATGCGACGGTAAGGAAGACTGTGGATCGCGAGGGTGAGGGATTGCTTCAAGTCATCATAAAACGCTTCATGCAGGATGGTGGGCATGTCTACAGTGAGGAGTTATAGTCGTAAGTCAGCCTTGAGCGCCCGATTTAGCATATCCGAAATAGACTCAACCTGGGCTTCGTTAACACGCGGCCGGTTTCTCCCACCTCGTGTTCTAATATTTCGAATTCTTGCGCTCTCGCACCAGGAAATTCCTGTAATAATAGTAAGGATATCATATTTTTGACTCATGAACTGACAAAGGGCATACCATGTGGCGTTTTTTGCTGGATTGGGTTGTTGGGACTGGCGCATCACCTGGCCGAGGAGGAATTTCTCAGACGTCGAATCCGATACCGTCGTCAGGCCCTTGACACGAAATTGGAAGCCAATGTTGAACGTGTTCCTATAGGGCGGGGCGCTTCAGTAAGATCGCATGTCAAGTATGCACACGCAGAGAGCGACAGGACGTGAAGACGTACCAGTTCTGGCCCATGTCTGTGGAGCATCACAGCCAACTCTGCCCAGCCACCCACAAGGACATGAGGCGCGAGATATTTTTGAATCAAGAATCATATTCATGGCCTGTATGGACGACAGACACTATTAAGTAGGGTGCGGTATTGATGCGGCAGGGTACGGTACGATGCGGCAAAATCCGAAGGCCCCTCAATCAGTGCATCATGTGATTTTTGGACTCCGAAGTTGCTCGCCGCTCTGCACGACTTCAAGCTATCTTTGCATTGAAGGCACGATTTGTGTTGCTTCCGAAATTCGAATATATCTTTAAACGGTGTGTATGTCTTTTCTGTCTCGTTTAGTGTGCATCTGTTCATTTTAGGGCTTCATGCCCGATCTTAGGTGCCTTCCTGTTGGTGCGCATGCAGCCTTCAAGTTAGCTTTATGACATTGCTTCATCCTGCTGCGGTGACCGGCTATTCTATCATCGTATGTTCTCTAATCTCCATGCAGAACATTCATACATCGCCCCATTCTAAATAGAAACTCCTCAAGTTCGCCTTGTAACTCTCTTCGTCAGCCAGGCTTTCACCACCAATTATAAGTTGGTCTCGTCCGCGACCGTAATGCGTCACTGCGCCTTGACGTCGTACGATGCAGAACATACGCCAAAATCGAAGTTGTCGATCGAGTTAACTCGGTACTGCCAAGGGCATTCACGTGTTCGAGCATTAACCATTGAACGCACAGGGACCTTCTCATAGGTTGGTCTGTTCAGTTCACCTCGCTCACTCAGTTTACTGCCTACCACAATTTCTTATTGATTAATAAGACCACGTGTGGATGAAGCCCCCTCAATCCCTTTACCTCAGTCTGGCGCCCTTCCAAGCCACACGGGGCAACTGAGCCCGCCACTCAGTCCCGATCCCGATCTTTCATCTGGACTCGAAATTTATTTAGTATACTACGCAGACGGCATCGATAGGACATCCGGTTGCAAGAGGTCAAGGTCCCTTGCACAGCGGGCAAGCCTGTGCGTTTTTTTCTCTTTCATAGTTCTTCTTTATCGCTGACTCCTCGCACAGAGGAACTACCACGCAACAAAGAAGAAGCCAGCTACCAGCTCATCTCGACCTCCCAATACTCATACCACGCAACAACCCAGCGGCACTCATTATACCACTCAAATATTGTTCACCACCGCTGTAGTCTGATGCAACTCGTCGTCCTGCTGCTGGGCGCCGCAGACCACCAATATTTGCCATTCCTATGGTGCAGAGACCTCTGCCTACGATAGATCTGCGACAACCCACTTTCGTTCGCCTCAGCCAACCTCTTCGCTTCTCTCCTCACACGAACCCAGTGCACCATGATCAATTTCGCGATCCCTTAGATGTATGTATGCCTCTTTCTCTTGTTTATTTCGCATTTGATGCGACACTCGCGTTGCAGTTCTCTGCTACCTTGCCCCTGCCCCGTCCTCTCTCTGGGCACACCTCAACCCTGGCGAGAACGCGAGTTTTCATTAAACTGTTATCACACTTTTGACTAATGTCTTTCAGTCTTGATCACCGCCAACCATTCGATCGTCCGCCACCCCACCCGCCACATTCGCAGCACGCATAACCCACCTATCATCCTGGTGGCCTGTTCGTGGAGGTCACGCGGAGCCCCGCATCGTTGACGTTCCTCTCGCGTAGGCTAAAGAGGCATGTTCCGTTCATTTTCTCATTTTATCCGACGTGTAATGTATGAATTTACAGCGCAACGCTGTTGCGGGTGAAGACGACGATGTAGTACCCGATGAATATCTCGATCCTCTCTCACCGAACCCTGATTCGCAACGACCAGCTACTACAATACAGCCTGTCACAGGAGAGCATGGGGACGACCGGTCATGTTTCTGCTTCTAGCGCTGTGATGTTCATTTCGTATAATTTAGTATTATTCGCTTGGATTCAGCATTCTATGGACGTGGGTCCGAAACACATCCGACGTCAT
Source organism: Suillus fuscotomentosus (assembly GCF_016647785.1). Lineage (NCBI taxonomy): Eukaryota > Fungi > Basidiomycota > Agaricomycetes > Boletales > Suillaceae > Suillus > Suillus fuscotomentosus. The sequence goes on from NW_024539699.1 coordinate 65,383, forward strand.
ATCCTCAGCTATGTATTGTTTGCCATTCTGTACGAAGATGCGCTAGATTAAGTAGCGTCTATCCAGCGATCATTTTTCTGTACGACGCCTTCAGTCCCTCGCGGCCCCTCGCACGTCCAGCTCAACGCAACCCAAAGTACTCGTCGTGCCAAAGATTCACACTCTACACCTGACGTGAAATCACAAATTTAAAGACTATGCTTCATGGGTCTTCAGTCAACTTCGCAAAGATGACTTGTCTCTAGGTCCCGGATACTACCTCGTCTCCCTCACATTCAAATACATCCCCCCCGAACTCACCTCCACAGGCAAAGGTGACTCCTTCATCTTCTACTGCGATTACATCACGACTATCTGGCATGCAGAATCGTTTCTTCTCAGCATTCGTGGCGGCAAGCCCAAAGCGGGAGAGATTTTGCAGCCGGATATCATGAGTATTGGAGTAGCTGCGACCGAATAAGCGACCGAGAAACGTGCTGCCTGACGGTGCCAAGGAGCGAGGACGACGTCGTGCAGAAGACTAAGAACGCGGAGGTTAAGAACGCAAAATCGAAATGATAGTGACAACATACATGTGAATGATCTGCAACGAAAAAAACCTTGGGGGATCATTATTTGGTTAGGTTAGCTATTGCTTCGAAGTATATCAGCAAGACCATTCTCATGGCAAGGATTGCATTGGCAGCTGACCTTGACGCCCATGATGCACTCGGAGTTGGATTTGGCTCTCGCATACCACGTCTCCTTGTCGTTAGGACAACAGTTCAGGCGCCCGAGGGAGGTAAAGTCGAGATAGATGGTAGCGTTGCGGCCCTGATTGGGTTGTTGGGACTGGCGCATCACGACCTGGCTGCATTCTCGGCTCTCTTCTCTCCCAGCCGAACCACTTCGACAAAAGCAGACATCGGTGCTTTGAGCACAGCAGTACCGATGATATCCTCTAGGCACTCGAGTAGTCCGTCGTGGTGCTCAGAAGTGCCTTCAGGCTTCATCTGCGCGATAGACTTGACTTCACCCTGCAGGATAATGAGACACTTGTGCGTGAGGTCGATTCCACGCCCCTGGAGAACCGTCTGGACCTCGGTGTACGAAACCGGTCGTGAGTTAAGGGTGTGCCGAGAGGTATTGAATTTGGTCGCTGTGCATGCGACAATGAGCGAGGAGTTAGGGACGGCACTGTGTGTGTCGGCTCCAGGCTGGGGGTCCGAATAGATTAGCTCAGTTCGATTAGATGAGTGAAGGTACATACGAGGTCTATAATCTCGCGGAAATGAACTTCCATGCTGCACACATCCGATTCGGGATGTTAGTTGGACGCGAACACAGATGATGCCAAATACCTGATATCTGCGAGGGAGGATGCAGACCGCACATATAAGATAGTGCAAGGAAGCGGATACCAAGCTAACCGATCGACTACTCCTCGAAACTGCAATGAAAATGAGCGGCGCTGTTCGAAAAGCCGCGTCCACATTCAACCGTGCTCTAGGACTCTCCCTATCACAGATGTCTATGCGCACGTGTATTCTTCAGCGTAGAGGGAGCGTTAATTGGAGAGAGAGAGAAAATAAATTTTGCACTGGAGAAGCTTTGCCGGAGATGCGGTAACTTCTCGACCACTTCGCTGTGCATATGTTAGTCAAATAAGATGCGGAAATCAGGAGGGAAAAAATAAACCAGACAAAGGGAGAGTTGTCCAGCGCAGAGGGGTTGTTCGAGTCCCCGAGGAATTCCATGAGTGCATGGACGACGCTTGCAGCCACCTCAGAAAACTTAACCGCTAATACGTGGATCGACTGGATGAGAAGTTGCCTGGACTCCAGGGCCTATCCCAAAATCAGTCCTGGACCACAGCAACGTGGAGGACTGCGAGACCAACCACGATGCGGCTATTGAGGACTAAGATGAGCAAACATGTGCACGCGACCTTATCGTGAACGTACCTTTCACAGCAGCCGGGTTCTGCGTGAGTGCGGTGAGTGTGGTAGCAGCGTCATGCTTTGATGCGTGCGACGATGAGTTCAACAACTCAAACGCGCATCTGATGTATCACGACTGCAAGACGACAAAAGGGAGGAGAAGCAAGATGACTCAAAGTGAAGAGGGCTCACTCGATGGGTCGTATCATTCTTACAATACAGCCTGGTAACTTCTATGATGCTCATATGCAAGAGCTCGTCTATCGGACTTGTCAGCTGATCGTACACCCACTCGACAGCCTTCGGTATCGCAGAGCGAGCGAGAAACACGAATGCGTTACGCTTGCACGTCGCGTCAGACTCTGCAGCGATGAAAGTTTGCATAAGCTCAGGAGCATCTGGGATGAGGTATTCGTATTCGTGGTAGATAATGTACACGGCGAATACGGCGTTCTTGCGAACGGATGAGCGACGGTGCTCAAGACAGCTGCCGCAGCAGGGAGTTCAGCACCTTTAGATATCTTCTAGAAGGAAACGTAGGGTGGCGCCGCGGATATACTCGTTGGGTGTTGCTGTAGAAAGATGAAGAAAACAGTAAGTCAGGAATGCGGGGATTAGTCTTACCAGGTCATTTAAGATAGCTATGGCGTTTCTAGGCAACTTGACAATTGGTTGAAGGCGAGCATGTGCGCGCTAGGAGATAAGATAAACACACGTACACAACGAGAATCATTCTCTCCTGCTTGAGTTTCTCGAAATCTTCTGCATCGACTCTTGCTTGTTGCTTTCGCGAAATTGCGTGTCAAACCTTACTCCGGGCGTCCTGACCTCGGACGGCTTGCCAAAGAGAGGCCGACCTCGACCTGGCAAGCCCAGCAGTACTAGCAGCCGCGTTGTCACCGGTAATGGTACGGAGCGTGCGGCAGACCCGCTGCAGCAACGCAAACGTGTTCAAATTTGCACCGCGCCCGCCTGGGGAGTCAGGGCATCGTGGGCGAGTGGGCATATTTTGCGAATGGCACGTACGCACGCCGAGCCATGAAACAAAAAGGTCAGTCAGGCATCTTGTCTTCGTTGATTTGTCACGTCAATAAACTTTCTAGATGACTTCAGCTGGTCAGTGGACGCTCTATGGTGATATCTTACCTATCATCATCCCAAATTCGCAGGCGGTGACTCGCGGCAGTACACATTGCACCTGCTCAGTCTCGCTAGTGGCTTCTCCTCTCCGAGACTTCGACCGAATAATTGTTTGCATTGCCAAACATCCCTTTGCCTCTGTCGACTCCGGAGCGGCTTGTGCGGTTTGCACAGATTGTGGACACAGCGCTCGTCAAGTCTTAGTATCTTGCGACTCAACCGGCCCTCCTCGGTGCACTTTGTCAATTGGCCAATTGGAGTGAGGTATCAGAGGAGCTTCGGGCACGAGAGGTGCGTCAAACTGTACACAACTCAAACGTAGCATTTACCAGTTGTCTCAGACATTCGCAGAGCTGATACATCTCTACAATGGAAAGCAGATGCATGCTAAGGCTCATAATCAGTGAGCATTGATGTCTTTTACTTGATCACGCCTGCAAACCAATGACCTTGCCCAGGGTCGAACGAGAAGGAAGCGGACATGAGAGAAAATGCTCGATCTGTCATATCCTACCTGCCTTACCTGCCAAAACTTGGTCCCAAGTACGTCGACGCCGAGTATTTGAGTCTTCCCGCTGGATCTTGGAAACGACTGTGATACGGCTTTCGAGGTGACACTTGTGTGTATAATTTGTCTAGTTCCTTGCTGACGATCGTTTGTCTCACCCAAGATATCTACATCTGACGACATTAAACTCCCTCGAACTCAAGTAACAGATTACCTCGAGAAGATTGACCCCACCATGTCTACTTGTTATATCGAGTATCTAATCGATGAGAAAGGCGGAGAGAGTCCCGTATTCCATGATCGGCTGGCAGATCTCTATCTGAACATGACGCTGAGTGCTCGCAAACGAGGAGACAAAGGTTAATCGTGATTTTTGCCGGTTCTCACCAAATTTCCGTTAGTCAATGGGTCGGACGTTCACTCGAAGCCCCTTCGTTTCATCGATCGCTTGCATGGTTTACTGTTGAAGAGCCAGTTCCAGACTGATACTCCCATGAATATTGAGCTTATACCCTGCAGATCTTTACCAAGCGCGAGCTGTGTTGTCGGGCCGTGTGGTAAGGCATGACCATGCTCTTTAGCTCCATGTTTACAAGTTAGGCCGAAGAGTATGTCTATTCTCTGCTATATTCTCGATCCCGATCCCTCGGTGACGCTGTCATAGGTACTGCAGGCGGATGTATAATTCAAAATAAGTCACACTCTTCTCAAGCTCTACCTCCGCCCCACCGATGAAACAGCACCGAACTCGTTGCGCCCCGCTCTAGACTTGTTCAGTCGACACTGTCCTCGCTTAGACTCCCTTGAAATTCTTCAACTTCTCCCTCCCCTTGTCACCGCTCTTGACGTACGCCCATTCCTTCAAGAAGCTTTATTATGAGCACAGATTTTCGACAGCCACATCATCCATGATATTCACAAAGCGCGGAATGAACAAGTCAGTCTTCTTTCCGCATGGATGTTGTCTGATGACTTGTGCAAAGCTGTTCCAAGTGTTTGGGTAGTAGTGTTGTCGCAGTTCATGCTCCTAGGTAAATCTGTTGTTCACCTCTAGTGTCATTTTCTGATGTCCCCATTTTTCAGGGGAGAGGTGACTCGTTATCAGTGCCATGACGCTTTTTCTCGGAGGCTCATTGATCCTGCGAAGAGATTACGGTTATGATTGGTTGCGCTACGCAGCATCTTGGTTCGTCAGCTTTTATCGTCGCTGAGGGCTTGGTAGTGGTCAGGCCCCACTCGTAGTCAACTGCTGTGTACATCTAAATGTATGTCTTGTCACTGGTATGGGTACCAGTGATACCCAACCCTATGTTGCTCAGTTTGAAACCACATGAATTGTGCACATCTTCGAGCCGAATTTGGGAGGTGCTGATGATCAGCTCGGAAAGCTCGTAGTATCGCCTCTTTATTATACTACGGAATATGGAGGAGAGATGGAACATGAACAGGGCATATTTCATTCACGGTATCGTGTTATGAAATAATCCTCAAATCCGCCATTCGTGAGGGTTAGCAAACTGAACGCCCTGAAGGGTACCATTGGAAATGACACGACTCAGTGAATAAAACGACCTTGATAGCCAAAATAGGGCGCAAATTAAGGCTTTCTGGCTTGTGTTCCATCTCCCCTCAAAGTTTGAGTGTGAGTACTAGTATCGCGGCGTCTTCCGCATCATAAAGCACGATCGCGAAGTATTCTTTCCTCTATAAGGTCTTAGATGACGATGTGATCCCCCTACTGACGAACGCCCGCATCGAGGGCTTTGACTGGCAAAACAATAATGCGCAACACCAAGTATGAGATTGATCAGGTATGAGGCTCTGGGTCTAGTGATGAGGCTCGGGTTGACTCCGTGACCCAGCACCGGACTCGTGTGCGCAAGTCGACCCTCTTCTGTCGTTTTTCGAGGTGAAAGACTGCGTCATCGGTAAGAGCAGCTCCGCGTAAACTGGAAGACAATTTGCGTTTGCGAGCGCCCGGTGGTGGAGGCTTATCTCCTGCTTGATTACTGGGTAGATCAGACTTCGGCATACCATCGTGCGCAGAGCGTGCTTGCGACCGTGTGGTACGTTTGCTCCCTCGAGAAAGATTCTCTATGTCCTCGTCATCGCGGTCCCTCTTCCTCTTACCCCTCGTTTCTACCTCCCAGACCTTCGCATCTTTCTTCGCATCCTCGAAAAGGGCCCATGTATTACACAAAAGTGTAAGTCGTTCTTCAAGTTCCTTCCGAAACTCACTCGTCTGTTGCGAACAATACTCGCGGACGATCTGATTGATGTGATCCCTTGTGCACTTGGGGCCTGCGTTTATGATGGCAAAGGGAGGTGCAATATGACACTCAAGCAATGGGAGGCCTTGGTAAGGATAAGAGTGATCTTCCCAAACTCCACCACCAATTTCGCATGAGATGCGTGGGCATCCTGTGCCAGGCAATAGTATGAACGTGTACGGTGTTTTATTGTTGAGATTCCACTGCGAAAAAGTAAATATTGTTGCAGGCATGCGATACCATGGAACAAGTGCCTACCTCTAACCAGAAATGTTTCGTGCCTTTACTAGACTGGGAGTTTGCCCTTAATGCAACAGCGTCTTTCACGTAGTCATGGACTTTCCTTAGTGTGCCTGTATCCGGCAGGAGAAACCAGTGACCAGCATCAAATATACTATGCAAGTGGGGTGACACTGCAGATTGATGTCAGCGTCAACAACGCACGCAAGAAATGTGTCATACGATAGAACATATTTCGTCTGCTGTCAACATGGAATGATCTCAAATCTAAGCCAAGACAATATTCATAGAGTGTCAACTGAGGAAATTATTAACATTGAACATTTCATAGGTAATGAAATTACCCACAAGATCAGACTTGCTCGCACGTTGAACGGCATGGGCTACAGTCACCAGGTAGGCCGCTGACGACGTTACGAGACAGTGACGGGCGCCATAGTTGTGGTCATATAACTTCTGGAGTGCCTTACGAGTTTTTGAAGAGAGGCCTGCAGAAGCTGAGCGATGCGTAGGGGTGGTGAAGATGATAGACGCGGATTCCCGGGTAGACACACGAGTGGGGGTATATTCGTCGTGGCTACTTTCTTGGAGACCTGGGCTTGGAGTTGAGCGATCATTAATCTCATATGTAGAGGAATTGGCATAGGATGATTCTGGGTCCCGACCACTGGCTAGGGAGTATGTGCCGATAGACATCCTTAGTTTGATTGAGCATGTATGCACGTGGGAACTTTTACTTTGGGGCTGACAGTGATATGCTCGTAATGCAAGATAACGAAGATTTTCGACCAAGGGTTAGCAATGATGAGAGATCTTTTCGTCGAGTTCCAGAAACAACGCGATCCTGCCGTTAATCACTCCTTTCAGAGAGAGTCCTGGGCGTTATCGTGGATCAGGCTTTGATGATCGATGTGAGTGTGCTCTTTTCTCCGGACGGTTTAATTTCAATTGCGCGTAGGGATTCAAGTAGAGCTTGAAGACACCTAACCTACGGACGGCGAACTTTTCGAGTCACCGTACCCTGTGTTTTCCGGTGTAGCACCTGGTAGCGTTGGCCCATAGGAGTTGCATGCTTTTCCCTTTTCGACCCCTTCAAACTACCGCGCTCAGGCGAGTACATACACCCTCTCAAGGTACAACCAAACGCCTTACCTGAAGTGGTTAGTCTGTCAGAACTCCTTTGATTCTTTGGAGATGCGTTCGCAGCTTTCCACCAACCTCAAGAGTGCAAGTTCGATACCCCCTGCAGGATGCATCACCGTTTCAAGCGCCAGGAAGTCCCTTTTCTCAGGAGTTATCAATGAAAGGTCGTAGATCTGTACGTGCCCATCTCCTTCTTTGATATCTACTCACCTCTATCCAGAGACGCCATCGACACCCTCCTGACCCGCCAAATGACCGGCGGTTCCTTGACCTGGCGTGCATTTCCGCAATTCTAGAACCAGCCACCTCCACAGGACCCCCTCAAGAGAATATTGGATGTAGGCTGCGAGAGCAGTGTATGGGTATTAATTGAGGCTGCCAAGCACTGGAAAGGCTGCGAAGTCGTCGGTGGTCGGTCCTGCCCTTGCCACTTGCGAGAAGCACTTGCAGGCTTCGATATCTTATCTCTCCTCACCGACCTTGCACGTCTCCTCCAGAAACATGGACCTTATGAGAAAAGTAAGCTGGGTTTCGAGGCAATTAATGTATTCACCCATCCATTCTGTATCCTCATCATTGACTCCCATAGCCTCGAGGGTCTTCCATTCGCGAACGAATCGTTCGATTTCGTACACATCAAGCGTATCGCTCGAGGCGTACCGGAAGACCATGCGCAAACTTCAACTACCCCTCCAACGACCAGTACGACTCCAACAATGACCTCCATGACATCTGTCGCAACTACAGTACCCATCACCATCATGTTTGTCCCTTCCAAAAGCACCGTGCTTCTGCACTCTCCTTGGGATCGCATCCGCATGCGTGTAGGACCTACTACTTCCCCTTGTTGCAGTCCTCCAGTCGTCGAGGTTCCTGCATTAGATGACAACAAGGTATGTCTTTTTGGGGATGTTTTCTCAATTGCGATGTCTCAAGTTCTATCTACACTAACCAGAGGAACGACTCCCGAGTCCTTTGTGGAACCGCTTTGTGGGACTTAGGCTGCGCGTCCTGCTGCTCGTGGAGGAACCGGATGACGTCGTCTTTAGCACCTGTAGAACACGCTCACGATCCAGCTGTTCTTCAACGCGCTTCATGTTCTGACCGTGCTTGGGCAACCAAGGGTGCTGGTTTTCGAGGAGGAAGCGGTGGTATTTTACCATCCTTTGGCCTTTCGGGCGATTTCTGAGGAGGGTCTGTCCCATTTGCTTTGTCGCGCATCAAGAACGGATTATGGTTGATCTTCTGTGGTAGACGGGAGGGTATAACGGGAGGGGAGTCAGATTGACCCGGAACAAAGTGCTGCGTATCAGACTCGAGTGATTGACGAAAGGGATTTATGTCTGGAGAGGAAGAGTTTGAAGATATGGCATGTTGTTTGGGTCGGTCTGGATGAAGAGGCGGAGCGTGGACTTGACGCTTGGAGGGAGATCTTGATCTTGAGCGTTCAAGAACTTCTGGGATTGGGTGGGCTGTAAGACATTCTGGTCAGTACTGGCTGAAGGGTGAGGAGGTAATGCATACCTTGGACAAACGCGAGAGTTCTATCAACGCGTTTACCTGACACAGCGCGAAGGACAAGCCTGAGCGCAGCAAAAAACTGGCCACCGGTGAGACAATTGATCTGTGTGGAGCAAATTTGGACAGAAGATCTGGGCGGAACGCATACGGTTAGGACATGAAGAAGGCGTAGAAATGGCCGAACCTTCAAGTGTCAATATCTGTAGTTGGTAGATCATGAGGATATCTGCCTCGTAGCCATGCTCTGACTTCGCGGACGCCAACGGACATGGCTTCAAAGTGGGCGTCATCTTGGACAGTGCTCGGGTCGGGTGAAACTGCAAGATCATTGAGAGATGAAGTAAATAAGTTGTATCCGAGATCGTTGAGAGCAGACGCATGAAGAATCAAAGGTCACGTTGCAAGCAGAAAGTTCAAGTCAGTGCATGAGTAAAATGCCATCCGCCGCGCTAAAAGGCATGCAGAACTTCCACCACCATACACTCCTACACCAGCACCCCCCATCTGGGAACCTCACTTTATAGATCTAGGGAGCAACCCAAGTCCCGCTTCAGCACCAACAGTGACCGTTAGTGGCATCCCAGGTCCTCTCTCATTTTGCGCAGACATTCGGGCCTTCCACCAATGGCGTTGCGCGCCCGGGATGGGCCAGTATCAGGAACCGGGTCACAGTCATTAGCGGGAGCTGCATTGATTGGGGGCGTTATGGTGCTCTACTGATTGGTTTTTAACACCAAGACGCTCTTACATTCCCGGCGGCCAATATCATTATTTATAATTATTGCAGGCAATTGACCTGATGGACATCTCACAAATACATTTTATCAGGATATCACTTATCTTACCTAGCGGGTGTTGCAGTGATCGATGATTGAATCTGCGTAGTCATCAATGTGCAACAGCTGCGTTGGAACTAGAAGCGAATCTTATCATATGCTCTACGATAACTGGTATCGCACAACAAAATGTATGTATTACGTTGCCCAAAATGATCTGATGTCGCGAGTCGCACGTTATCTCAACAAGTTCGTTGGGACCAAATTTTATCATACACATATGTTAGTACAAGGCCAGTCATCCACGGCAAAAAAAGAGACATGAAGATCATACAGCGAATTTCTGGATAGGAAGCAAAGTCAACTGTTGGCAAGGATAACATCCACCTGAACGCACCTAGAGGTCCGGAGGATCAGGTCGTCAAGATACCATCTCGGCTCCGCTTCCAAATTGGTGAACTTGAGGGCAAACGCTTTCTCGTTCTCATGCACCACTCTCCCTGGAGCGTCAAAGTTGCAGTAGAACGACATGACTATGATGGGTTTGCCCTCCCTGCGGCCATACACGGGTCTCAGTCGACTCGACTCCCCGAAGATCTTGCGGATGACGCTGATGATGAAGATGCGATTCCAAGCATAATTGATCCCCTCGCTGTGAGTGTAATCCTGAGAGAGTTCAGGGCTGTTCTTTCACGAAGGCTTCGAGCTTCCCGAAGTCGATGGGATAGCCGAACCAGAACAAGAGCGGTCTGGGTTACGGCGAACGGGGAGGATAGGACGCGTCCGGGAGCGGCGCGTCAAGCGAGTCAGAGCCATGCACCTGGCGCACATCCTATGGGATATATCTCACCTTTCTACAGGCGTCTTGCGTAGCGCAACCAATCATAACCGTAATCTCTTCGCAGGATCAATGAGCCTCCGAGAAAAAGCGTCATGGCACTGATAACGAGTCACCTCTCCCCTGAAAAATGGGGACATCAGAAAATGACACTAGAGGTGAACAACAGATTTACCTAGGAGCATGAACTGCGACAACACTACTACCCAAACACTTGGAACAGCTTTGCACAAGTCATCAGACAACATCCATGCGGAAAGAAGACTGACTTGTTCATTCCGCGCTTTGTGAATATCATGGATGATGTGGCTGTCGAAAATCTGTGCTCATAATAAAGCTTCTTGAAG
>NW_024539700.1:0-75954 GCF_016647785.1 Suillus fuscotomentosus
GCACCCCGGATTCCACATTCTGCAAGACAACCTGTGCACCATCAAAAAGTATTAACTAACTTATGTGGTGAGTTCCGGGTCCCGGAACTCGGAACTCGGTACAGTTGACTCAAATTCTGGTGGCCGGAACTTGGCGTCTCATAGGGCAACACAAGCTTCGCACTGCCATGTCAGGAGATCACCTGATGCTCCGGGAGCTTGGTAACTTTGATTTATTACCTCCTCTGATTTGGTTGATGTACAACTACCTCAGCTCCATCATGTCTACAATTATGATACACATGGGCCCACCCATCTATATTGTATACCACCCTCGGCCCACCCGTCTAATACAACATCCCATACAACACCCTCGGCCCACCGGTCTAATTAATATGCGTCTGGGCCCACCCGTATAATACAATATTTTATAATACCCTCGGCCCACCCGTCTAATTTAATATGTGTCTGGGCCCACCCGTGAATGTGATAACAAGTACCTACCCATCTATCTCATACACATCTACCTTAATACACCCATCTGCATAATATCCAACTACCTCGGCCCACCCGTCTACCTAATATTCATTTACATCGGCCCACTCATCTACTCTATATATTCCCTGCATGGGCCCACCCGCCTCCATCGGGAATAATTTGCCTCCCGGCCCATCCGTCATAGTCAAGAATATTTTTATCATGGGCCCATGGTCCGCTGGCCCGTATCATACGGGATATTATGCACGTCCGTTCCCTCGTATTATACGGAGATAGGTCACTGTAGTATGTGACTAGATAGTAATGTCCTACATAGAGTCTCACTCTCAATGGACAAAAAATTGGAAACAAAAAAAGGATGCTGGGACGACAGTATCGGTGGCACAGGATACGCTATATAGCAGGAATTGCACTCACTTACACCCAACCTCAAAACACAACAACTTGATTCCCTTGAAACTACACATACGGTCTTGAAAGCGTCACCTTCACTCCCTAGGTTGGTACCTTGCCTTAGTTGAATAATCTTCGGACACTGTGACACCAATGGCTTCGAAACAGTGCATGGCCGTTGGCCATCTCTGAGTGGTGCGCAGGGATAGTGGTCAAGTAATGCCTTCAAGTTATCAGAGCTTGTCACGGACGCGGTTCAGAAGAGGTCAATGGTGCATCTCTGTTTATGCTTCACCGAGAAATCTTACCTGTGCTAAGTGCTCGATCTTTTGGAAAACGACTGAGAAATTAACTGCTTCAGTTCCAGTAACAACACACCCAGCACAGATTGCCCCAATCGAAAGACCATGAACCTATTGGGCAGAGTGGACTTGGTCGAGGGTTGCACGGGGATGGGCTTGGGCACATTGTGGTTTCATGAGGATGCGATGGTGCCCTCGCCCTAGTGGGAGTGGAAGCGGCGGTGGAAGTAGCAAGGATGGTGAGGTAAACGATTTGAACGAACTTCATGATATCTGGTATAACTATGCTTCAGGCTATGATGTGAACGTGTAAGAAAACCACATACCGACAAAAGTCTGATTGTGCAAATGTGCGCAAAGTTGCTATGAAAAAGTCTTAGAGGAGCTATTATATGACGCTTCAATGAAATGCGCATAGTGTGGCGTAAGAGGTTACTTACCGTAACAGTAGACGTTCGTCTCTGAGGCCTTTTCAACTCGACCGCGTTGATTTTATACTTGTTCTCATTAGCGGTGAAACTACACTCGGAGAAAGTTTTATACCAAGAGACATGTAATTCTGTTAATGAAATACATCTCCTTGGCAATCTGCACTGCGCAGGCCCGGTGTTGCGCGTGACAATCAAATCCAACGGAATGGCAATAGCGGGTTGTAGTGAGTCAGCAGGAAGGATGATGAATAAATTGGTATTTGCATAAGATCAGGTATTGGCCACTGCTGAGCGTTCTTAGCCTCAGGATAATCATTTCTGAGCGGAGCGTAGGGATGCTGGTCAAGGAACACCTTCAGGTCGTCAGAGTCAGAGCTTGTCAGCTACGCGTCAGAATAGATATGAAAGCTTTCAAGACGCTAGCTAGTGTGACAACGTGCCATATAATTAACGCCGAAATTAATGATATCATGTAATGAGCTGATGTATGCCCCACCGTAGACTTGGTCAGAAGGAACGACCGTCTTCGTTCTTATTGGGCACACCAACTACGATCGAACGTATCCGTTGCGATTGTGAGTAACGACATGGCACGAAACAAGCTGCATATTGTCAATGCAAAGACTATTGCTTCTGAAAACCCCCTTTGTTCTGTTTCATGCCTCACAGAGAGTAAGTGAGCACGTTGATGCTGTCCGACCTTGCCTATGAAGTCAAGGACTAAAACGGACCTTGAAAGCTCCAAGCTTCAAGGACAAGAGCCGAGGTGACGTTGACACAACGAGTCCGATAACCAGTTGCAAGTAAAGGGAATCCAACATGAGGCATAGATGTGAGCCGTTTGGATCAAGAAGTTCGAATATCGGGTACCTGGCAAGAGTCTGCTAATTCCCGTGAGATCGATACATTCGGCAAGTTCCGGTTACAGCCAAGTTACAGCGGCAGTTACCGCAAAGGGACGACACTTTGTCGCAGCGTTTAAACTCCACTTAGTGACAGACACTGGACGTGCGTATTCGCAGCATGGGGTAGCTGGGGTACGTACCTACCCCGATACAGCACTTTCTACGTAATTTTCAATCAGCAAGAACACGATGCTCCCCCAACGAGCCGGTCAGTGACCACCTCATTGAAACCTCGAGTTTACATATATTGGATTCATCATAATTGTCCTGCCAGGTTACTTTCTGTCACAACCATGATACCGCACCGATATAACGAGGAGACATCCCTTCTCCTACAGCAAGAGCAGCTGATAGCAGCCAAGACACCTCTGCCTTGGGATCAGTTCTGGATCATATTGGTCTTGCATTTTTCTCAGTCGCTTGTTTTTAAGACTCTTTCCCCATTCATCCCCCAAGTGAGTACATACTGTCCTCTACTTGAAGTCGAAGATCGGCCAAACAGAATCTTGTAAAGCTAATCAAAGACATTGGCGTGACCAACGGAGACGAACAACAAGTTGGATACTTCATCAGCTTCCTGGTGAGCATGTTTTTATCCTTCACTGTCCTATGTCCCTTACTGATGTCATCTCGAGGACTTATCATACTATGTCCCTCAAACGCTGGTTGTTCTCTATTGGAGTCGACTGTCTGATCGTATTGGGCGGAAGCCTGTAATACTCACTGCTTCATTCGCGATAGCGACTACAATGATATCGTTTGGGTTGTCAAGAACCTTTCGCGGTCTGCTGGTCAGGTTCGCACTTCAGATGAATCGTCATCATGACTGTTGTTTACCAAGTCAATCACTGATATCCTGATCAGCCGTGTTATCTGTGGGGCATTCAATGGAGAAAGTGGAGTCATCAAAAGCATGATGATGGACATCACTGATGCAACCAATTTGCCAAGGGCATACGGATACGTGCCACTTCCATCGATGTTGGCCGCCATCATTGGGTAGGTGTATCGAGTGTTTCTGCTTGCTCTTGAAGTAAGATTTACAATATTCTAGGCCACTTGTTGGTGGATCACTCTCACAACCAGCAGACAGATTCCCTGGAATATTTGGGCAATCTGAATTCCTGAAAACATACCCATACCTTTTGGCATGCGCTGTTCCAGCTCTATGTTCCGCTATTCTTTGGCTAGTTATGTATTTTCGTCTCAAAGAGGTTAGCATCATTTTGAAAGTCGTATTTGGATCGCACTGACTGCGGTAACAAGAGCGCTTTGACTAAGGCGCCGTTTTTGGAGATGATGAAACAATGGCTATCGCAACGGTCATATTTAAAGCGGTCCGCGCTATCGAGGGATACTCTTATTGGTTCTTTGGAAGCGAACACTGAAGAGGTCTCATCAAAGTCACTTAGTGCTATACTAACTCCGAAGGTCCTGACCGTAGCAGCAAGTTCTGGCACTTTGACCCTTTTTCTTGTTGCGATTAACAAGCTTGTACCACTTTTCTATGCGACGCCGATTGAATTCGGTGGTGTTTCCTTGGACCCTCCTCGCATTGGCGTTATATTTGCAACAGCAGGTTTTGCCAGTGGCATATTCCAGTTCCTTTTCTATGCTCGTTTACACGATCGCTTGGGCGCACATGTCATATATATGACTGGTCTCGGCTCCAGCATACCTATCATCCTTTTATTCCCGGTGATCAATGCTCTAGCTCGAGCCCATGGGATGAGCTTCGCGACATGGTTGGCCATTGGCTTTCAACATGTGCTAATAATCATCTTGGATATGTGCGCCCGTATGTCAACAACTAAGCATCTTCTGTGTTCTGCTTAATTGAACTGCATCCTTAGCTTGCATAGCGTTGTTTACTAGAGCAGCTGCTCCTAATCGTGCCTCGATTGGAGCAACCAATGGCGTTGTTCAATTTGTTAGCGGAGCGGCGAGGATCATCGCACCAGTATGTGCAGCGAGTTTTTCTTATTCGATGCAGGAAGGTCGCGATGCATGGTTGGCCTTCTATTTCTACATGGGACTTGCATTTCTCGCTATCGGTACTTCTTTAGCCCTGCCTCGTGACCCTAGTCTATGGGAAGAACGCGATTAATATGCCCATCAGTGGTATCTGTCGTAACAGCCATGTCCACCTTTTTAAAACAATGGGTTTTCCGTAACAGAGACAATTATATCTGCTCAACAACGAAGCTGTCCGTGGAATGAGCTATGCTTGTAAAGGTAAAAAAAAAGTATTCGGGGTCATTACGCGTACGTATCGAGGAATATTTTCGAGAAATACTTCACGCCTTCTGCACTATGAACTATTGCCCCAATCACTCCGTCCGGCCATATCCGAACACCTTCGTCCGGTTAACTTCCACGAGATAAGCAAATAAACATAGCTCTCTCGATAAACAAGAACGAGGTCAGCAGGAGATGCAACAGGCGTCACTGATGCCAATAATGGCAGAACGGCTGCCAATCATAGTACGACACTTTCGTCGTATGGCTCAAGTGCACTCAAGATCGGGGTAGCATCAGCGAGACACGACGCAAATACAAGCATTGTGTGGTACCAGGGTCTGTACAAACCAGAAAGCGTCGTCACGAAATAGTGACGCCCTCATCGAACTGTTCGAATGAGCACAGTTCGGTGTCCATCTCTAGTAGATGGTGTCACATCGGGGTGAACGATATTTAAAAGAGGTTTATATGTTGTACAAAATGTGAAGACAATATTTAATATTTAAACTAACATAAAGATGGGTGCACGACTTCAAATTTTGGTGGTGTTTTGTGTGTAATCCAAAATATCAAATATTCACAACCATATTCCCACAGACAATATGTCAACAAACATAAGAAATATAGTCAGATTTTTCATGTCTGCTTCAACTTAAAGTTCAATTTCCATGTAAAACTTTGGAGAAAACTTGAAGTTTTACAGATGACATGACATTAAAACTCGATTTAAATGTCAAGCTTTGGCAAAACTTCAAGTTTTCTCCAAAGTTTTATGTAAGAATCAAACTTTAAATTGAAGCAGACATGGAAAATCTGATTATATTTATTATATTTGTTGACATATTGTCTGTGGGAATATGGTTGTGAATATTTGATATTTTGGATGACACACAAAACATCACCAAAATTTGAAGTCGTGCACCCATCTTTATGTTAGTTTAAATATCAAATATTGTTTTCACATTTTGTACAACATATAAACCTCTTTTAAATATCGTTCACCCCGATGTGTGTCGCAAAATCACATCTAGGAGTTGTTGACCCATCGATTTGGGCCATGTTAAAAATCGAATCAGCATGAAGCTTTGATCAGGCGACAGTGTTGCACACATGTCACAAATGGTATTGCCAGAGCGGGTTTCGCATGCGGAACCATCGATAAGTCTTGCAGAGGTTCCAACGTCCCACTGGGTTTGTATGAACGGACGAGATGGGCTGGTTTTCCCACGACCATGTCTTTTAGAAAGATCGACATCGACGCATATGACGAGAATGTCCTACTGGAGGGCGAGCTTTGCGAGCCAGATACACGCGATCCCACTCAGGTCTTGAGTGATGCGAAACCTTGCATCATGACCCCATATCAATTCAGTTCTCGGATCACGAAGACGATCCAGGATGCGATCATACACGGTTTAAAAGAGTTGTACACCTTCAAATTTGACTCCTGTCTGACAAAACTAACTCACCCGGCGCTCAATGGATCCGACCTATCGGGAGTCTGCATTTTCTCGTTCAATATTCTTAACGGTCAAATTTCAAGCCTTCAAGCTTGAACTTGGCCTCCTTTGAGGACCTCCTGCGGACGAAGTCAAACACTGATGATCCATGGACTCTATATTACAATGCACAGCACAACTCGGATGCATCTCACATAAGTCCAATTCCCCCACCATCTCTCTTCAAATCCACAGACAACCCTTTCGTCTCAGCCACAGTCGCCTTCAATAACTCGATCTTGCCATTCAACAACTCGATCGCATCCAACCCCATCGGCAACCGCTTTGGTATATTTCCTCCTTGTACAACCTCATAAACGGTCCGCGTGAATTTATACGCATCTCCTTCGAACACTGCGCCGATCAGCTTGCGACGCATTACTGAAGTCTCAAAGGACTCATCGGTATATGCTGGATGCTGTGGTAATACCTCTGCCTTGTTCACCATGTCTGTGTGGAACAAGCCAGGTTCGATGATGCAGATCTGGCTCTTGTCGTGAGTATTAATCTATTGGTCTGTCAGAGGTTCATGCCTTTATGTTCCATGAAGGCGGTAACTCTCTTGTGAGGCTGTCCGTGAAGCCTTCTAGTGCTGCACAGCCAATCAGTCATGAATACTGTCCATGCCAAGATTCCTACCATGTTTACTGCAAACACATAAGCATCATCTCAATCAGCACCACGTGTAGACCATACTCACGTCGCAGCATAGTAACCAATTCCAGGACGCGCATGAAACCCTCCAATCCAACTGATTTGAAGAATGGTCCCCCCCTTGCCCCGTTCATTCACCTCTCTAAAAAACTTCACTGCAGCACGACTAACGTTCGTCGCGCCCCAAAAATTTGTCTCGAAAAGCCCGCGCGCTTTATGAACGGGCGTGCCTTCGATTTCTGTGACAATTGAATATCCGGCATTGTTGAACACTACGTCCAGCCGTCCGAACGCTGAACGCGTACGTGCGAATGCTTCATCGATGTCTTCCTGCTTTGCGACGTCGACTTTGAGTATGAGGAGCTTGTCTACTGGGTATCGGGCTGCAAGATCGGATAGGACTTGTGGTTTGCGGAGGGTTGCTACTACGATGTCTCCTTTGTCGAGGGCATACTCTGTCATGAGTCTTCCAAATCCTGAGGACGTCCCCGTTACTGTACATGATACTTAGTGTCAGCTGGCATGTGAGTGGGAAAAGGGCTTACTGAACCAGACTTTGGGAGAGGACATTGCACGAATTGATGATCTTTTCTTCCTTGCTGTGGCTTTATGCCATTCCTCGTGCGTCAGGAACCCATCACAATTGTTTTCATGTCAAAATTTGACAAGACACTACTAGCACTGTCAGCTGGAGCTAACAGATCAAAAACTCGCGCCACAACTTGGATGTATGTTACTTCAAAGTCACTCGAGCGCTTCAATATCTAGTACTCAAAATACTACAAGTGAAATTGAAGTGTAACAAGACAATCTCCAATGAGTTTTTTTTTTTGAATCCTATTTGATTGTCCGGTGGGGCGGGGCCCTATGGTGGACAGTACTTACAGTATTGTAGTCTATCGTAAATTTTGTACTATGGGGTCGTTTTATGTAACTCTAATATTGGTCCAGGATGTGAATCGAGGACGTTGGATACCATCTAAAGGTATGCGGGGTGTGTTTGCTAGCTTGCTAGCTGTCTATGTTCTTTGTCCATTGCGGTCTTTCTTCTTTTCTGGGGGGGTGACATCTCCGAACGTGCTGACGAATCGTTTGGTGCGGGCTATATATTTGAAGAGAGATTCTATGCACTTCTCGTCGTTGAGTAAGTGCTTTAGTTGCTGGGATCGGGTGCCCAGCTCCGCTTTTAGCTTTCTTCGGTGAGTCGCGTACGTTGGGCATACGAAGAGGAAAGGGCGTAGCTATTTTGACGCGGTCCTGCCGCGCCTGCCGCGGTCGTGACGCGGCCGTGACGCGACGTGACGCGCATGTGACGCGGCACTGACGAGCCTTGACCGCGGCCACTGACGCGCCATTCCTATATTCTATATTCAACTTCCAGATCAAGTTGGATGAGTTCACGACCATTCTTTTGTTATTTTATTTGCCTCAGAGCCATGTACAACTAGGTATACATAAGCCAATGACTATTTTCTTTTCCTCCCTCTCTGGACCCTTCGAGCCTGTGGAGCACATCGACGTTTGACGGGCGGACATTCTTCGGCCGGCAGAGAAGGAACTACAGCTTCGGATAGCTCGTCTGCAGACTCCAAAGGTGTAGCATCAGAGTTATCACTGAATAAGGGGCCGCGCTGTCAATCACATAAGTTAGATATCTATCGAACGGAGCAGGTAATGTCTTCCTCACTTCAAGTTCACTCTCGCTATAATCTCTTGCAGAAACCCATTCATCAGGAATTCCGAGATACACATTCCATCGCCTGTGATGTTGGCCAGCATCCAAACCCCACTGCTGGTTGCCTGCAGGTCCTGCTTCTTCGGAATCCTCGAACATCCTTGCTTCTAGTGCGGTCAGACACTCGAGGTCGACATCAGCCACGAAGCTATTGGTAGGATAGCTTATCATGAGATCAGCCCAAGCCATCTTCAACAGCATGCTATCGTTCCATTCTTCGTTTCGAGCTTCGATGCGTTTTTCAAAATCACTGGCCTTTCGGTGAGCAACCACGAGAGTGAAAGCATGCACCAAAGGCATGCCACCAAGCCATTTTTCGACTTGACCGGAAGCACCAGGAACATTCTCCGAGAACCAACGTGCAATTTTGGCATACTCGTGAGATGAGATGTCACCACAAAACGGTATGCTGTATGCACCCACACCATCTGGCTTCTTCTTCGATCGCAAGATGTAGTCTATCACGGGGTATGCATCCGCACCATATTGGTTCAAGTCTGGACTGTCAAGGAGCTTCTGAAGCGAAGCAATATGTGGTAGTAGAATGTCGTCCAGTTCTTTTGATACTTCCGCTGACATAAAGTTTTGAATCAAGTCTTCTTCGCGAGGAGTATCCCAAGAGTGGATCCATTCTCCGAGCTACACAATACTTCGTGTCAAGAGGACTGCGAGTATAACCAGTCACTGTCACTCACGCGAATCTCACGCCTCTTAGCTTGGTCCTGCCAAAGTTCATCCACGAGATCCCCTTGCTCAACATCACCAGGAGGTGATCCCAAACTTGATGGGAATCTGCAACCGCGCCACCAGACCACCCGCCAGCGTACTCAGTTGCGTGCACTAGCAGGGAGACTTACAGTGTCATAGGACTGAATCAGCCGCACAGGATACCAATACTTCCCGAGACGAGCCAGATTACCACCTTGCATCATGACCACATATCAATTCAGTTCTCGGATCACGAAGACGATCCAGGATGCGATCATACACGGTTTAAAAGAGTTGTACACCTTCAAATTCCGTTGACTCCTGTCTGACAAAACTAACTCACCCGGCGCTCAATGGATCCGACCTATCGGGGGTCTGCATTTTCTCGTTCAATATTCTTAACGGTCAAATTTCAAGCTTTCAAGCTTGAACTTGGCCTCCTTTGAGGAGCTCCTGCGCACGAAGTCAGACACTGATAATCCATGGACTCTATATTACAATGCACAGCACAACTCGGATGCATCTCACAAAATCCCAATTCCCCCACCATCTCTCTTCAAATCCACCGACAACCCCTTCGTCTCAGCCACAGTCGCCTTTAATAACTCGATCTTGCCATTCAACAAATCGATCGAATCCAACCCCATCGGCAACCGCTTTGGTATATTTCCTCCTTGTACGACCTCATAAACGGTCCGCGTGAATTTATCTGCATCTCCTTCGAGTACCGCGCCGACCACCTTACGACGAATTACTGAAGCAAAGGACTCATCGGTATATGCTGGATGCTGTGGTAACACCTCTGCATTGTTCAAGACGTCTGTGTGGAACAAGCCAGGTTCAATGATGCAGATCTGGTTCTTGTCGTGAGTATTAATCTATTGGTCTGTCAGGGGTTCATGCCTTTATGTTCCATGAAGGCGGTAACTCTCTCTCGAGGCTGTCCGTGAAGCCTTCTAGTGCTGCACAGCCAATCAGTCATGAACACCGTCCATGCCAAGATTCCTACCATGTTTACTGCAAACACATAAGCATCATCTCAATCAACACCACGTGTAGACCATACTCACGTCGCAGCATAATAACCATTTTGAGGAAAGGCATGAAACCCACAAATCGAACTGATTTGAAGAATGGTCCCCCCCTTGCCCCGTTCATTCACCTCTCTAAAAAACTTCACTGCAGCACGACTAACGTTCGTCGCGCCCCAAAAATTTGTCTCGAAAATCTCGCGCGCTTTATGAACGGGCGTGCCTTCGATTTCTGTGACAATTGAATATCCGGCATTGTTGAACACTACGTCCAGCCGTCCGAACGCTGAACGCGTACGTGCGAATGCTTCATCGATGTCTTCCTGCTTTGCGACGTCGACTTTGAGTACGAGGAGCTTGTCTGCTGAGTATCGGGCTGCAAGATCGGATAGGACTTGTGGTTTGCGGAGGGTTGCTACTACGATGTCTCCTTTGTTGAGGGCATACTCTGTCATGAGTCTTCCAAATCCTGAGGACGTTCCCGTTACTGTACATGATACTTAGTATCAGCCAGCATGTGAGCGGGAAGGGGCTTACTGAACCAGACTTTGGGAGAGGACATTGCACGAATTGCAAGATGATCTTTTCTTCCTTGCTGTGGCTTTTATGCCATTCCTAATGCGTAGCACTGTCAGCTGGAACTAACAGATTGGAAGCTCGCGCCACAACTTGGCGGCGGCCGCTAGACTCACACGATGACCACATGAGAGTGGAGAATGTTTGGTCCCGAGCCTAGGCGGCCGCCCTGGGATGCCATTTAAGACAGTCACTCGAGCACCTTCAATATATAGTACAACAAGTGAAATTGAAGTGTAACAAGACAATATAGATACTCCAATGAGTGTTGGCGCTGTCGCGTCTTCATTTGTGGTTCTGTTGTATCGGTATCGGTTTCCCCGATGGGGTAGGGCTTCCCAGGAAGCAAGTCATATACAACACTACCACCTGGAAAGCACTAACCAACCGGACATAGACGGGCAGCGAGATTAGCAGGAGGATTAGGCTGATTGCAGAGAACTTGATACCGTTTCATCCTTAGACCGATCACCGTCAACGAAGTTGGTCATCCATGGTATGCCGTGGTGCGGATGTGTGCGTCGTGAAATGAGCCCAGGTTATCATGAACTTGACACATCGGGGTGAACGATATTTAAAAGAGGTTTATATGTTGTACAAAATGTGAAAACAATATTTGATATTTAAACTAACATAAAGATGGGTGCACGACTTCAAATTTTGGTGGTGTTTTGTGTGTCATCCAAAATATCAAATATTCACAACCATATTCCCACAGACAATATGTCAACAAATATAATAAATATAATCAGATTTTCCATGTCTGCTTCAATTTAAAGTTTGATTCTTACATAAAACTTTGGAGAAAACTTGAAGTTTTGCCAAAGCTTGACATTTAAATCGAGTTTTAATGTCATGTCATCTGTAAAACTTCAAGTTTTCTCCAAAGTTTTACATGGAAATTGAACTTTAAGTTGAAGCAGACATGAAAAATCTGACTATATTTCTTATGTTTGTTGACATATTGTCTGTGGGAATATGGTTGTGAATATTTGATATTTTGGATTACACACAAAACACCACCAAAATTTGAAGTTGTGCACCCATCTTTATGTTAGTTTAAATATTAAATATTGTCTTCACATTTTGTACAACATATAAACCTCTTTTAAATATCATTCACCCCGATGTGTGAAGAAAAAGGGAGGAAAACAACAGGGTAAGTGAAATTGATACGGCATTACATAATATTGACAATTCGGAGTCAGCTCATTATTGCCACTGAATGTCACCTCAAAGATTACATGCACACAGCTACCACGCTTGATTTTCATTTTTCTTCTGACCCATACATGGCTGACAAGTTCTACCAGTAACCAGTGACAACTTGAAGTTGTTTCTTGGCCACTATCCCTGCCCTCTGCTTAGAAACGGCCAAGCTTCAAGAGCGCTCAGCAATATTGGATTACGCAAACCTTTCGTTATTTTGCCTCAATGATTATCCTTCCTGCAATCACCGCAGTCCGCTGGCTCGATTTGAATATCAACAACTCGATGCATCTTCCCCAGGAGACGAATTTCATAATCAGAGCTGCACATATTCTCGGTATAAAACTTTCTCCAAGTATAGTCTCACCACTGACGAGAACAGGTATAAAACGAACGCGGCTGAGTTGAAAAGGCCTCAGACGAGCACTTCCTGTTGCAGTGAGTAGTCCTCTGATGGTACACTATGTGCATTTTATTGAACGAATGTATAACAGCTCTTCTAATACTTTGTCATAGTAACTTCGCACATCGCACAATCAAACTTTCCGTCGGTGTGTGATGATTTTACTGACATGATCGTATCACAGGCTAATGCATAGTTATACCAGATACCATGAAAGTCGCTCAAATCGTTTTCCTCACAATTCTCGTCGCTTTCAATGTCGCCAGGGCCACTACAGTGCCGACAAATTTTACTCCATGGTCAAAGTGTGTTGCCCCGTGCCAGTTAACAGCGCCGAACTGTGATCCACCGAGAACGCCTATGGAAACAAGCCCCAATTGCTGGGCGTGCTGCGAAGCTGGTAGCTCCTTGGCGTAAACGACTTTCGAACTGCTCGACAGGGACGGTGTCTTACCATCGAGGCCCTACGTACTGGTTCAACTGTAACTACACCATAAGTAGGTTGAACTCGGTCATCTTTGCTGTCAAATGAATCATATACCGTCTTCAAAAAAGATTGAGATTTGGCTTCGACATTATGGATGTCAGAACATCAGAGATACTGTATCGTGGAATGGCTTGATTTGAATATCAACGACTTGATGCGCCTTGCCAAGGAGACGAATTTCATATTCTCGGTATAAAACTTCTCCGAGTAAAGTCTCACCACTGACGAGAACAGGTATAAAACGAACACGATTGAGTTGACGAGGCCTCAGACGAGCACTTCCTGTTGCAGTGAGTAGTCCTCTTACGATACACTATGTGCATTTCATTGAACGAATGTGTAACAGCTCTCCTGATACTTTGTCAGAGCAACTTCGCGCACATCGCACAATCAAAATTTCCGTCGGTGTGTGGTTTTCCTGTGTAATAAGACAATATAGATACTCCAATGAGTGTTGGCGCTGTCGCGTCTTCATTTGTGGTTCTGTTGTATCGGTATCGGTTTCTGTACGACGCTAGAACAAGATCTCAGCGGGACGTGATAGACGACGCTGAGGTGAAACTACGTGGAGGAAAAACACATAAGTAGGAAGTCTGAGACGAAGGAAGCTACCAGTGAGCGTCAGTACTGGTGAGGAAGACATATGCAAATAATCGGTGCCAATGCTTCAAGACTGGATTAGAACAGCTTTTGATCGAATTTGTAGAACAAGGGCGTACCACTCTATCGAGGCCAACACCCGTCAAGCGGATATCTCTAGTCACAACCCGGGTATCGTCTCTAGTCTCACCTAAAATGTGAGCCCAAGTTGCTTGCACACAATGCCTGCAAAGTCACCTTCAGTTTCGTTCATCCTGGTACATTGAACTGCGCCTCACTTTTAGCACCATCAGCGTCGATGATCTACTTAGTGTCAAAGCTCTCTGGTATGCCGTTTTTTGCTAGAATAGCAGTGACACCCTCATCGGACTGTTCGAATGAGCACAGCTCGGTGTCCATCTCAACAGAACAAGAAAACTTCTCCAGATGGCGTCGCAGAATCACATCCGGGAGCTGTTGACCCATCAATTTTGGGACTTGCTAGAAATCGAATCAGCATGAAGGTTTGATCAGGCAATGGTGTTACGCACGAATGGTATTGCTGGAGTAGGTTCCACATGCGGGACTATCGATAAGTCTTGCAGAGGTTCCAACGTCCCAGGCTTGTATGAACGGACGAGAAGGGCTGTTTTTCCCAGACTATTGACTTCTGAAACGTCCAGGAAGTCCGAGGGAGCGTGGCTACATAGAACATGTATTCAATGAGACCACGAGACGGTGTGACAAGTGGATGTGCGACAAACCCACATCCCAGAACCACGCTGTCCAATGCGAGGGTGGAGGTCTTTATTGATGATGCGAACTGAGATGCCGTTTTGGAGGAGCGTCAACGCTGCTACCAGACCCACTGGCCCAGCGCCAACCTAATGGCAAAGAATTCAACTGAGGTGCAAACATGTGACATAAGCAGGTCACTTACGACTACACAGCTCGATACACTGGCAGGAAAATTAGTTGGTTTGAATTTCAAGGGTTTGGATCAGCAGGTCTTTATAACATGGGGACGGGGTCGAAGGCTGCGGTAGTGACGTGTCGTTTAGTTGTCACTGACTTGCGTATGACTACCATATCCTTACAAAACAACTTACCTATCGACGACGATTCAAGACATTCGACGTGACTTCGAGGCATGTAATGTTTAGGATGAGCACAGATTCTCCGTATTGTAAAATAGTGATTAGCATGGCACGGTAGAAATGTGGCGTTAGGATGGGACCCCACGCATGGAAGAGTCGACGGAAGACCTGATTGTTTAAAGCTTCTACGCATGAGAAAGTAGATTCAATGGAGGCGTAGGGAGAAGTTGCACAGGCCCGATGGAATAGAGCTTCCCAGGAAGCAAGTCATATACAACACTACCACCTGGAAAGCACTAACCAACCGGACATGGACGGGCAGCGAGATTAGCAGGAGGATTAGGCTGATTGCAGAGAGCTTGATACCGTTTCATCATTAGACCGATCACCGTCAACGAAGTTGGTCATCCATGGCATGCCGTGGTGCGGATGTGTGCATCGTGAAATGAGCCCAGGTTATCATGAACTTGAAGAAAAAGGGAGGAAAACAACAGGGTAAGTGAAATTGATACGGCATTACATAATATTGACAATTCGGAGTCAGCTCATTATTGCCACTGAATGTAGTGTTGTTGGCAAAACAGCCGAGTTTTGCCAACTGGTTGTGCCAGACCGGTTGTGCCCGGTGATCGGCAAAACTCATGCAAAATGGGGGTGGCACAACTTGGCAAAACTCGCAGAGATGTAACTTAAATCTGATAAAATATACTTCAAAATTCAATAGAACATAAAAACCAACGTCCCTAAAGCAAGATGTTCCATGGTGGAGGACACCCACTTGCATCATCGATGAATATGGACAATTTTGAGCGCCTAGAACTCAAGGTTACACTTGGGCAAAGTGCTGAAATGATTGGGATATAATGACAGTAGCGAAAACACTTTCGAATAACCTGCAGCCCTACATAAAATTCACATACTCAAGGCCTTTACTGCAATGATTCTCGATTCCAGAGTCATGCAGGCAAAGTAGAGCGCACATTCTCTGATCACATACACACTCGAGAGGTTGGCATTGCTGTCGAGAGTGCACAGGATCTTGAAGTATCTTTTGCATGGGCTCCACTCTTGACCAAACCTTGTGACACAGATGACATCCTGCCACGGACTGAAGAAGTTCGGAACATTAACGAAGTTGAAGCTTGAGGTGCTGGAGGAAAATGCTTTTGATTTCGATGAATTGATGTCTCATTAGGAATGTCATACACATATATAGCCTAGAGTTTCGCCACCCTGGCAAAACAACATCAGGAAAACCCTCCCATGTAAACTTAGGTAAAGTTGTTCGGATTAGATCTTTTTTCGTGCAGCTAGCACATATTAGACAGTATTAGACATATTAGATGGGCTAGGCTAAATGAGCCCCTTCAGTGAATTCACTCTGTCTCAGATGGACAGCTGAGTGTGACAATGTACCTGTTGGGAACGGGCCATCCCATGTGGGCCCATGGACATAATTGTACCATGATATACGAGTGGGCCGGTGTAGAGAATCATGCCTCTCATGGCGTGATATGGCAGTTTCCACTAGGGAGTATACAGCACCAACTCGCAGCACCACTCTGTGTACTATCCACAGTGATTCCTATATGATGCGCAGCTTTCCCACGCAACGCGCGCCATGCGCGCACCATTCCCGCGCTTCGCGATGTATGCGCGCGCGCGCATTCCCGCGCTTGCGCGCCCTATAGCGCCAGCCATTCAGATGCATCCATCCACTGTCCACCAAGCTCCCTAGTATGTATATTTCCATTTCCTTTATTAGCATAGTTCCACCTTTATTTTTATCATAGTTTCTCACTCATATATATTTTTACATACCTACTCGGTAGCGCTTCGGCTCCGCATAACAGCGCTTAGGCGCCTATATAAGCGCCAGCAGTACATACTATTACTTACCTTACCTTTACCTCCCATTTACTAGTTACTACCCACTTACTACTTAGCAGAATATAGTAGAAAGCTATTCCTTTACATTTTGCACTCTTATATCTCATATCTTGCTTTATATCACTACTTAAGCTTAGTTTCTCATTTCCACATACGCGCGCGCGCTTTCCCGCGCTTCGCGCTAATACGCGCGCGTGTTCCCGCGCCTTGCGCGCACCTGCGTTTTCTCGCGCTTCGCTGAAGTGCGTACCTCTAGATCTTCGCAGCACTCGCTTCCCCTAGGGTCGAACGCACTTGTCTCCTCAAGTAACGCAGACTAGGCAACGCGCGACCTCACAACTTTTTATAGATACTCTCAGGAGCATCATTTGTTCCTCTCAGTATTGTTGTTTCTACACTGGGTGAATGTGTGTACCCAAGACACATGGATGGGCTAAGGGTACATTATATAGACAGTGGTATAGGAATGTATTAGTATATGGGACATTATAAATGCTAATTCCTGTTTACATTGGAGACAAGTGGGCCGGCCGGATGTGTGTACCCAAGGTAAACAAATGGGCCGACCATATGAGTGGGTTGAGTGAATCTGTGTACCCGACACATACAAATGGGCCGAGAGCATACAGTATAGATAGTTATATAGGAATTTACTAGTATACATGACATTATTAATACCAAATTTTGTGTACGATGGAGACGAGTGGGCCGGCCAGGATGTGTACCCAAGGTAAACGGATGGGCCGGGGGTATATAGCAGACTTACAGGAATCTTATCAAATAGCGAATCTGGTGTAAAATGGAAACGACTGAGCCGGACGAATGATATACACCGGAGATCCGGTCATATTATCATCCGGCAGGTGCATTTTTAATCACTGGCCCATGATCCGGTAGCTACATTATCCGGTTGATGAATCATTTCACAAGCCCATTGGCCGGTATACTACATACATGAACCAGTCAATCTAATACACCATCTAGTACATTCTACCTTGGCATTAGATTGTCCTTATTGACAAAACAAACTACATGTACTGGCATTACTTGGCCCTATTACCAGAAGGGTTCTTGTCATGCCTAGCACTCACCAACTGACCTTGTTGCTGTGATTGAGGTGCAAATGCCCGGTTCGGCAAAGGAGCCGAAAGGGACTGACCATCTGCCGGCAGATGTGGTGGCCTGGTGAGCATGGTGCGAAGGGTACTAGTGGAGGGCATAGATGCCATTGGGACAGTAGGGGCCGGTACCGGAAGTGCACTAACCGGATGACTGTGTGGACCGGATTCCCCCATGGTGGGGACAGGGTTGATGGTAGAGGTGGAGGGTGTAGGTACCTGCTCATGCCTTGCGACTGGTGAGCCATCTCCGACAGGACGCGTGTTGGTTGAAAACACATCCGGAGTGAAGACATTGTTGGTGATGGAACAACCCAAGGCGCTGATTGAGCCAAAGTCAGGGAATGTGGGGGTATCGGGGATGACAATGGGTGGCGGATTGAATGCTGGTGGAGTTGAACCGGCTGCTGTGGTGGCCCTGTGGCTGTTGCTGAGGTACCGGGCAATACCGCTGACCTGAAAAGTCAATGTATCTACCACTCCCTTCTGGGAGGCTAATTCATTTGTAAAGCTGGCTTGCAGCCAGTCGATACGATGGGACAGCTCATCATGAATAATGTTGTCACGTGTCCAGAGCTGATCCATGTCGATCTGAATTTGTGCCAGGAGGGCATCCATCTCGACATTGGTCAAAGAACGGGGCTGGGGAGTCTGACGAGGTACAGAAATGTCGACAGGAGAGGCGGGTCTTCGAGTATGAGGATAGTCCAGCAAGTACTGGATGTCATCCGGTGTCTCTATCAATGGTGCTGGGGGCAGGGTAGTCTCATCCATGGCTTTGATCCATCGATCCATCGAAAAATCATCGACAGATACCTCAGGGCCTGCATCGGTAGCAGTGCCAGGATGTTCAGTGCCGGTGAGTGCAGGGGCATCAGTCATATCAACATTGACATCCGGTTCCTCCGGAATAGGACTGGGACACTGAGTTTGGACGACTAGAAGAATACAATTAGTAGATATACTACGGAAAATAAGATTCTTGCCTTTACCTTTGCCTTGGTTTTTTGACTGCCCAACAGTCTTGGTTTTTCCGGTCGTCTTGGAGCGAGTGACGATGGCTGTGGCCAGTAGGACCGGATCATCCAGCCAGATGCATTTCATCCTCCACTTGCTGCAAAGAATGCAAGTATGGGCGACCTCGCCCCTTTTGGTCAACCAGCTTTCGCATTTGGCCTTCATAATTGTGCATCTCCTGCATGGTAGGAGAGGCGTACCAATGGGTTTCTATGAAGAATTAGTATAGCACAACCGGTGGAGAGTTACCGGATGTCTTACTGGCTGTGGACGCTTGCCCCTGGTCTTTGCCTTGTCCTTGGCTGTTCTGGTACGATCTGTACCGGACTTGGACTATCATCATGATTATATTAGCCATACTCACGATAGGTGCAATAATATGAAAACTTACTGGTAATTGTCCCTTGCCCGGTTTGACCCGTGTCCCAGAAGGCTCAATTGCATCGTCTTCATCCGCCGCCTCCTCCTCCTCCTCCTCCTCCGGTTCGTATTCCTCCGAGTCAGCGGCCTTCTTCTTCTGGTCTGGAGGGGGCAGCATTGGCCGAGTGGTAATGACAATGGTTGGTAAATTCTGTACGAATCAATGACATTGCCGGTGTTGATATTGAAAAAATGAATGTACCTTTTTGATCATGGTTTGTCTTGGATTATGGAGCTGACTGCTATTGTCAGTTGCATTTGAAGTATGAAACGGAAACTCACAATGACTTCCGGATCATGATTGCCATCTTCCATCATCATTTGCCGGTTATCGCGATCCGGTGACATTGCCCTTGCCTTCGCCTTTCCCTTTCCTTTTCCCTTCGCCTTGGGCTTATCTTTGCCAATGTGAACTGTATCGCCGTCAGTGTCCATGTCTGTTAACAGTGGCTTCGACTTGGGGATAGCCTTCCGGGCCCTCTTGACCTGACGTGGGGGACTCACGCTGAATTGTCGTTTGTGTGGTCTCGATGGGCCTGCAATGGCACCAGATGTATTGCCAGGAATGCGGATTGTGTTGGGAGCCAGTAGTGCCGGAACCGGTGGAGCAAATGCTGGTGGAGCAGGTGCCGGTGGAGGAGCAGGTGCCGGTACAGGAGCAGGTGCCAGTTGAGGAGCAGGTGCCGGTTGAGGAGCAGGTGCCGGTACAGGAACAGGTGCCGGTACAGGAGCAGGTGCAGGTGCAGGTTTGGCTACAGGTGCAAGTGCCGGTACTGGTGCCGGTGGAGGGCCAGATAGCAGTGTTGGTGCAGCGGTAGTGGTTGGTGGAGTGGGAGCAGGACCCAATGTCTTAGGGTATAACAGATGACCTTGGCAAATGTCCTCATTGTTGCCAACACGAGTCCAATCCGGTACTTGAACCAATCGCATGGTACCCCTCTGAGCTCTATGAATCTCAGCTGCCATAGAGAGCAGGCGAAGGGGGATGTAGGTAGCCGTCGTCCGGTAGGAGTGAATGGCATCATTCTAATGATATTAATGGATACAATACAAAAAAAATGACAAACATACCATTTGAGATGCAATGGCTCTGCTCAACCTCATCCTCTCATCTTCTGACCGGGACCGGAGAACCTCTTCAACCATCTGATTCAACCTGGCGAGAAGGGCAATGAGTGCCTGGTTGGCAGTGGTGGCAGCAGCAGTACTAATGTTGGAAGACATATCAGCAGTAAGACAAAATGACGGTAGCAGGTTGGCTTGCAAAAGAAATCCGGAAGGGAATGAGGAAATTGAAAATTGCTGGATGTTCGGGTGATTTCGGATATTGCCGAAAGAACAATGAATGTACCGGTTCTCTTGATCCAGCAGGGAACGAGGAAATTGAAAATTGCCGGATGTTCGGGTGATTTCGGATATTTCCGAAAGAACAATTAATGTACCGGTTCTCTTCTCCGAAGTTGCCATGTGTCCTTGTGCGAATGCCATTGTTGCCATGTCATTGCTATCAAATTGGCATGAGTACAGCATCCACTGACAGGCTTTGGAACAACCCATGACACATTCCGGATATCGCACAAAATATACTGATTTAGACAAGTCATTCAGCAGAAGGAGGAAAAGAATTTTGCCCTCAGAGATTATTGAGGATCATTTACACTTATCTAGCGAGGCCAAAGGTAATAAATCAATTGCCTTTCCGAAAGGTACCTCACATGATCCGGCAGTGTTTTTCATATTGGAACCAGGACACGACAGCCTTGGAATGAATTGCTGAAACATTGGCGACTGTAAGTCCTCTCATACTGACCTATACACCTAATTATTGATGCCTTCTAGACCTAGATGTTGCATCTGCTTATGACCGGTGGAAGGATGGCAAGACTTTGACGATGCCAGAATGCAGGATCGAGAACAGCCAGTCATTAGACATGGGTTTCGACCGGTTCCCAAGCCAACCGGTGTCAGACGCATTGGATATGGGGTTCCCTCTGTCCAATACTAACCGGTCTTCAATTGCCACACCTATATCCGAGTTGGACATGGGATTTCCACCTGGCCATTCATTCAATACCAATGATTTCGTGGAGCTGGCGACTGGTGTAGATGCGGAATCTTGACTATACATAAAAACACTTAAAACAAAAGGGTGCTCAACAGCAACACCGGGATACGAGACAACGACTCGACCCAAAGGACAACCACTGAGAGAAGTTCCTCGAAATACAAGTGGAGGGAAACTCTATGAGCTAGGCGGGCGCTGATAGGTGCGAGAAGATAATGCGCGCGAAGGCGCGCGAGATGCGTGCGTGAGCGGGAGGTCCGAGAATGCGCGCGCGCGAAGCGAAGGCGCGCCTAAAGTGTTAGAGGCAAGATCTTATTGAGGAGTGAGTGCACAGATGGATTATTGACAAGAGAATAAGATCAGATAACAAGTGAGGAGGTGATCTATTCACTTTCCTGTATACAAAGATAAGGGAAAAGTAAGTACCAGAACCAAAGGAAACCCTTCTGTATTTAAGAATGGAGATGGCGCGCTTCCGAGCGCGCTCCCGAACCGAGTAACCATATCAACTCTAATTATAACTAAGTTTAAATAAACTTTCTAAAAGTAGCGTGGACGTCGGACCGAAGATTTTATTAGTTCAATGGACGAGATAGAAATAACACACCAGCGAATCAGTAAGGACATGGGACGGATGGACGGACAATAGCGCGAAGACCTATGAGGAGGCGCACGTGCGCAGGTAAGGCGCGCCTAAGTGCGCGCGTGTTCGGATAAGGCACGCGCGAGTGCGCGCGAGACTGGTCCTTAGGAGTAGAGTTGTATCATATAGGAGTTGATGGTTAAAGGCCGGATATTCGGCATTGAGATGTGCGAGTCTCTACACCGGCTCTCTGAACTTCCTGGCACACAATCAACTGGCCGGTGGCTCAGGTATTTGGTTGATTCAATATGCAAGGCATGGGATTACTCATGATTATCATCAAGTCAATGATGTTTCGGTGAAAGACAGCCCTTTGGACATGGGTTTCAATTCACCTGCAGTTCAACACGGTCATCCGGATTTGGACATGGGCTTTCATTCACCTCCGGTTCAACAGGGTTTCAATTCACCTCCGGTTCAACACGGTCATCCGGATTTGGACATGGGCTTTCGTTCACCGGTTCAACATCATGATCCGGACCAGAGGTCTTTAGACATGGGCTTTCATTCACCTCAGGCTCAACATCATGATCCGGACCAGATGTCATTAGACATGGGCTTTTATTCACCTCCAGTTCAGCATCGTGATCCGGACCAGATGTCATTTGACATGGGTTTTAATTCGCCTGTGGTTCAACATGATCATCTGGACCAGAGGCCTTCCGGTGTTGATCCGGTTGATATTCCGGATCAGTCAAGTGAGTTTTATCATTTTATTAGGTTACGCTGTTACATGTACATTCAGTGGGTCTTCAATCGGAAGAGACACCTTTCGACATGGGCTTTGGGACAGATCCGGCACATGATCTTGCCCATCAATCGAATATTCAACCGGAAGAGACCCCTTTGGAGATGGCTAGTGAACCGGAACCTATCGGATTTGTGATTCAGCGTGCTGTAGGTGACTTGCGCTTGGCAATGCACTGGTTGGAGATGGAAAGGGCTCATGGTACAATGTCTCCGGAAGAAGCACTTGTCAGTGAGGAAGTTCTTCAGTCCACTAGTGAGTTATTATTAGCATTTCAACTTATATCAATATACCGACTGTCGACATGACATCTATATATACCATTGATACTTTCCACCCCTTGTATAGTACATTCAATGAAATGTGATGATTACGCTCTTTGCATGTAATTCACTTTATAAGACACCTTTGCAGCTCTAGTGGAGCGCTTTGGCTCCGGCTTATCAATGTGAGCTCCATCTGTTTGAGTTTTCTTACCAGTGCCCTGTGTGGTGGCAGGAGCCGTTGGTTTAGGTGCAGGTATCTTCTGACTGGACTTCTGCTTCTGACCGGACTTCTTCATTTGACTGGCTGATGCAGGACCAACAAAGCTACTTCTCGATGCAGTTTTGGGAGGCAGTGGGGCTGTAGAATGATTGCTGGATGATTCTGCTGAAGGAGTGCCAGCATCGTCCTCCAGTGCTATGTTGCGCCCAATGACATTTGATTTAGATTTCTTGACCAATGGGCCGGAGTCTTCCTCCGGATGAAATTTGATGGCTCTGCTTCGCTTTCCAATAGATTGGCACTCCGGGGGCGGTGATTGGACTTCAGCATTGCCTTCATCCCCATTCTCTTCCTCACCACTTGACTCCACTTCCACCCTTCCGGCCGGCTTACCGGATGATTTTCCAGTTGACTTTGCAGGTGGTTTTTTAACCGGAATAGATTGGACAGCTTTGCCTGGCTTTCCGGTCGATTTCGGCTTTCCAGTCAATTTCAGCTTGGAAGGCGGTGATCGAGCTTCATCGTTTTCACCTTCGCCTTCACCATCCTCGCCCTCACTGCTTGACTCCGGTTCCACCCTGCTGGTTGACTTGCCAGATGACTTTCCGGTCAACCTACCGGTTGGTTTTTGAACCAGAACTCTGGTCTTTGCTGTTACTGGACTGCATGTTGTGCTAGAGTCGCTCTCTGAGATCTTCTCCACCGGCTCCCTCATCTCCTTCTCATGGTCTTGCCAGCCTTTGAATTCAAATGTTGGCCGAACCTTGTCCTTTTGTCTCTGATGCCAGAACTGCAAGAGCCGGTCAGCGTCATGCAGCTGAAGCTTGGACGGGTCCTTGATCTTTCCACTGGTAGGCAAAAACTTGGGCTCAATGAAATTCTCTTGAGCCTCCGTCACTGCAGACCAAGGAACAGACGCCTTTGGCTTTTGACTGCAAAACCCTGCGAAATAAGTAATTCCTCTATCAACCCTCCAGATATTTCATTTGTGAAACTTACTGTAGTGTTTTGTGAGGAATGTCCGGATAAGAGACTTTTTGTTTTCTAAGTTGAGGGGCTCAATATCTGGTATGACCGGAAGCCCATAGGCATCGACCTCTAAAGTAAACTCCTCCTTCTTTCTCCTTGGATTTCTGCTCTCCTTTCCATCAGCATCCTCATTGCCATTGTCATCATTATTCCAGTCAATTGCTGGCATCACATGGTGTAAGTACTTGACCGGATGCATCAACATTGCACAAAAAAAGAAGCTCACCAAACTCTTCTCCAACATAGGCATTCCACTCTGGTAACATGGACTTCCAGTCCTTTGTATCTGTGAAACTATTGCCCTCTAACTTTTCATTGAAGTCAATTCTTATGACCGGATCAGGCCGTCTTTACCGGTTGAGAGAATTAAAATGTCACTCACCCATTGATCCTCACCTCGCCTTCCTCGGTTTTCCATGCAGACAATATGAATATCCTCATACCAGCCTGCCTCCATAACTGAGTCGCAAGATCCTTCATCATACCAGGAGCTTTCTTCTGAGCGAACTCAGCCTGGACATCTGTAGGAGGAGCACTGCTAGACCATTCTATAGCAGTCGTATTTGCTTCATCCAGCTGCTCTTCAGATAAACCGGCCATAATTGCATTGACCGCACCCTGGTAGTGTTTAATCATTTCCTTCCCTCCTGGCCTTGCTCTGGTCTTTTCAAGGATCTCCTTCTTGTACTGGTGTTCTATCACCAACCGGGTAGTCCATTTCTTACTGAACTTGCTTCATTTTTTGAGTGTCTTTTCCGCTCTCCGGTTATATAACCAGTCCCGGTACATCTTCATCCATCATGAGCATTTATGAAATTAGAAGATTGGCTGCTTACAGATTTCCTTTTCTTCAACAGCCGGGCATCCATCTTAGGGGCTTGCATCTTGGCCTCTTTTATGACCGCCTTCAAAATCGTTTTCCTATCCTTACCGGTCGCTTCCTTCCATTCTTCTAGGTGAGATTGTAAGACCAGCAGCTCTTCCTCAGTCAATTTCTGCTTGGTCTTTTGGGGGCTGTGTACTGATGAGTTGGATCGGGCCATTGCAAAGCAGTTGAGGTCTTGGTAGAAGAAAGGATACAGTATAATCTTACATAGCCAATCGCCACCATGTATCCGAAAGTAGAACCGAACAAGAGATTGTCTGCCAACATGATACTCTTAGGCTTAACATGCCCTGTGTTTCCGGTTCATAGAATTTAGGACTGCAAAACACACAAACTTAGACCAAGTTTATCATATAGTATACAGGCAGCATACAGTAATACTCTCAAAATGCCATACAGCATAGGGAGACACATTTATACCGGAAGAAATCTATGGGAATTGGGATGATGGCAGGATTATGATGTGTTTGATTAACTAACCCGGAAATGACGAAACTTATGGCAAACTCGGTTGCTCTGACCTTAATATATCCTAAATAGAGATGATGTTCCAAGATTTCTGATCACCTGGTAACCTCACTGACACATAGGAACAGAAAATGTAGTAATCCGGTGATTCAAATTACTCAGAGGCCGGAGTTGGTACCTCAATGACAAACAGGAATGGTAATCCGGTGATTCAAATCACTCCGGCCTCTCAAATCACTCAGAGGCCAGAGTTGAAGGAAGGAACAGGTGTAAAGTTATATGCCTGCCGATCATCAAGCTTAAGTGCACTCCCCAGCCCAACAATCCTTTAGGTCTTGGTATCAATCATGGCAAATACCAAACAAAAGGGAATCACATACACTCCTCCGATGAAGAAACGATTGCCTCAGCTATATAAACTGAAGGAGAAAACTACTTCCAGAGGAACCAGGTCATCTTAGGTGAAAGATTCATGGTCCCTGAAAACAAAGTCGGTGACATCCTCACCAACAAAATCTCCCTCAAAGCACACAGCCGGGTTCTCTCAGATGCTCTATGATGGTGCTGACTTTGACTTTGACCAAGGCTACATGCCTCAGCCTAAATTACCAAAATCTCTGGCAAGCAGAAGTTCTTCTGATATCTGCAGTCTTCATCTGACCGGATCATGCAGAGTCAGAATGAATATCTCCGGCAATGGAAGCGCAAGTTCAAGGACTACATAAATTTACTCATGGTCCGAGAAACCCCTCCTCTGGACCAGCTTTGTGAAGTTTGCAAGAAGGATGGGGTTTATAAATGCCACAGGTGTTTCAACGAGCCCCTGTTTTGCACAGAGTGCTGCAGAACCCAGCATCAAAGACATCCTTTCCATCGCATCAGTCAATGGACCGGATCATTTTTTCAAGAAACTTCACTTATGAAAGTCGGCCTGCACATTCACCTTGCTCATGATGGCACTCCATGTCCCAGCAGCACTGAATACTCATCAGACCTCTTTGAATGGTCAGATACCGATGAACATATAGACCATAATGATTATCCGGAGGGAACTTCCATTCCACTTGTCGCAGACTCAGATCATCCGGCTACAACCATAGTCGACAAATCCAGTGTTCACTCCGTATCCATATGGTATTGCCACTGCCCCGGAGCTCTAAACCCGGATATGCAGCT
This sequence comes from Suillus fuscotomentosus, assembly GCF_016647785.1. Taxonomy (NCBI): domain Eukaryota; kingdom Fungi; phylum Basidiomycota; class Agaricomycetes; order Boletales; family Suillaceae; genus Suillus; species Suillus fuscotomentosus. The sequence goes on from NW_024539700.1 coordinate 26,674, forward strand.
CTTTCAAGCAGGCTTATTTCCAGCATCCTTCACCAGACCAAAAACTGCATTCACATTCTCCGTGTTGGACGACTTTCTGCTAGACAACCTGGAATGTGGTACATCAGCCATGAATTACTACAGTAAGATCTGGAGGCTAACCTCCAGCATCTTTCCATTGATGGTTCCGATAAGTCGGTTTTCATTCTCTACTTCAGCCGGTCATTGAACAATAATATTTGCAGGATCGCTACAGAGAGCTCATGAGGACTGCCAGACAATGGTGTCAATGTAAGCTCTACAAGTGGCATGGGTTTGCCCATAAAAACGATGAGCCTAAGACCGGTGACCTCGCCCTATTCTGTCCGGCATGTCCTCAACCGGGGATAAATTTGGACCGGTCAACCGGTATGGCCACTCAGCCGGACGACACCCCTTCCTGGCTCTTCACCAGGACTTTGGTCATGGATGGTAATTTTAAAGCCGAGCACCTCCATCTGGTGAATCCATCTGATGAAGTATCATTGATTGATGGTCTTGCATTCATGGTCGGAGATGAAAGATACAAGAGTCATTTGGCTGTTGCCCAAGACCATGTCCAAAAGTCAGATTGTAACAATCACCACGCAGTCAATCAAGCCAATGCCTCTCGACAAAAGCTAGAGGCCACAGGTATAGGAGGATGTGCATGTGCACGGCATGGATGTTTTGTCCCACATTCCATGGTGGATTTTCAGAAGGGTGAAAGGTAAATGGACATTGCATCCAGTTACATGCATTTCCGGTCTTACTGATCTCGAAAAATAATCAGGCAGATGAACATGGACTATGCCTTGAGTCAAGCACTCAACTACAATACAGATGGAATCTCACGAGCAATAATGTTCTATGATATAAATTGTCAGTATAATAAGTTTCTCAAGGACCGGATTGCATCAAGCATGTATCTGTCCATCCCCATTGGCATGGATATCATTCCTGGAATAGGTTTGTGGCATGTGCATGGCCATCAGGACAGCTGCTATGTCCGGTATGCATCGAATTTTATCCATGGGACTGGCAGGATAGACGGAGAGATCATGGAAACACTCTGGGCATCTTTAAACATAATCTCCCCTTCAGCCAGGGGCATGGGAACTCCTCATCACAAGGAGGTATTGGATTATCAGATGAATGATTCAAACTTCATGAAAATGATTTGCATAAGTGAGTTGCCAATATCCAGATGTACAAAAATGGCCCGGTCTCATATTATTCATTCCCGGCTGACCTGCCCCTTAGCCAAGTTTCTTTGCAGAAAGTTTAAAGAGGCTGTTCAGGGTGCTGCAGAGAGCACACTCTCATTCCAAAATCTTAACGAGACAGTTCAGCCTGCCATGGTCATTCTTTGGGAAGCAGAGGAGGCTGTTGCTCAGGCAAACAGACTGGAGGATCCAACAGCCATGGACATTTATGAGGTCCGGTTGGAAAAAGGCAAGTGTCAAATTCTACTACTACTCATCCGGTCCTGATCACATACAGATTATTATCCGGATGGCATGATCTACAGCTCCAACTAGAAAGCAGCAGGAGTTGCGCCTGCTGGAGGCTCAAAATCGCCCGGATCATCTAGCTACCAATTCCCCTAGTCGGCGAGGAGCAGCCACTTGGCTCGCAACTGGTCTGACCATAGAAGAATCCCAAATCTCTCTCTCTAGAGATGTGAAAAGGCTCGGAAGGCATCCTACAGACATTCAATTGTTGACAGTAGCCCGACTCAGAGATAAGCTGCAAACTCGCATTACAAGCTTTCTTGAGATGGCACCTACCTATCTTGGATTTGCAGTTGATGGCAATGAACAGGATTCTCCGGTAGACACGGTTCATAATTCACCGGATGAAGATTATTCCGATCTCGATGATGATCACAATCCGGATCCGGATCCGGAAACACATCATGCCTCCATCTTTCAACCTGAGCTCACTATCTTACCTTTGCCTTCCAACCTCGGTATAGTGAGATGCAATGAATTGGGTCTCACCGATCTCATGAAAGAAGAAACTGCCCTTCGTGAAGGTCAGGCCAATGACGCCCTTCATGCAATTAGAGTTCATTTGGGAGATAAAGCTGTTATATTCCGGAATACTATCCGGTCAGCCAAGTCACAAGCCTCCTCCACCAGGGCATGGACTCAGGTTTGCTCGGTGGAAATGGTAGTCAATCTCAATGCCAGGATATATTCAAAATGTCGGTTGCAGCTAGCCAAACTCCCTGATCACAACCTCCTGAAGAAATATCTTCCGCTAAAGAAAGAACACCTGAAGGCAAACACTGCAGTTGCAGATCCAAATGCACGTGGTCAGAGGGACGCTACTCTCACATGGTTCTGGTCAATCAATGTTCAGGGTGATACATCCGGAAATGACTGGATGACAGAATGTGAGTATCCTGCATATCCGTTGATATTGGGTGATCCGGTCTCACATATTGCAACAACAGTCTATCAAGTCAATTGGCTCCGGACAAAGGCCCTGTGCGATCAGTTGGAATGAAGAGGTCATTCTTGTCAAACATGAAATGCAGTGGTCTGTCAATTTCTTTACCTACAAGGCCAAGCAATGGCTAAGTCTCATGGACAATGCCACTTACACTGGGCTAACCGGACATGCGTGTTATGCTGCCCGACAATGTCACATATATCAACAACTAGCTGCACATGCAGCGGAGTCTTTTCAGAAAGTGATTCCGGTCATTCAGCCGGAAGTACCAGTTGTTAGTTCATAGTTCCAGTACCGGTTAAAATAGTTCCCGGATTAGCTAATATGTAGTTATATTGAAAATGTGAGAATAAAACAAACTGTCAGTCTCACCATCACATCATCGTCATACACTCACCATGAACAACACCGCCACTTTGGTTCCCTCTGATCAAATCATTGTGGCCTACTCGGATGGTGAGATCACCGCCGGACAGATTTCTCCTGATTTGTTCTATGCCAATTCTCGCTTGTTGGCCATGCGCCTGTATGTTGACAAGAGCTTTGCCACCGCCATGCCTGGTTATGCAGAAAATTTTTACACCCTCATGCAATGGGAAATGGAGGTAAGCATCCAGTTGTCCAGTTGTCCGGTTGTCCAGGTGTCCGGTCAACCGGTCAATTCTTATCTTGCACTCAAATAATGTTGCCTGTCATGTAGACTTTTGTAACTCCATTCATCAACATATCCTTCCTGACCAGGTGCTCCGCTACCATTCCAAAACTTCTCCACGCTGTGATTGCAATTTTGGTTGTGAATAAATTTGTGGACCGGCAACCGGATGTGAATGAGGTCCTCATGGATATCAAAGCATTGCCTCTTTCTGTCAATTCCGCCACATCAGATGAATATGACATTGCTCGTATGTCAGACTACTTCAATGCCTGGTGAAAGGAGAACCTGGGCTCTTGCAGGGTGCTGGACATGTTGCCAAAATCATCTGTCCAAGATGTGATGGAGTTGGTTGAGGGCCATTTTTCAGAACTTGTGAGTCCATGAGATCTTGACCTCCTACACCGGATCCTCACTAAATCTTACTTGCATTGTAATAGCCGGATCATGTGGAAACCGACCTCCTCCCGTATATGCTCACACATGGCCCGGTTCGTCAACTGGAAACGGTCAGATCAGCATCTCTTGAGCAGTGCCATCAGACGACAATCGGTAGAGAGCTGTTGGAAATTTTGCAGAGAAGGATGACAAACTTTTTACGTTCAAGTGATAAGTTGGCTAGAGTAGTTGGGCCGGTTGCTGAACTCACTAGGGCTGTGGCGTCCTCACAATCACTAATGGACTGGTTGAATACAGATGCCAGTGAATCCGTACGGTCAAGCCCAATCTGACGTCTGGAAGCCTTCAGTAGATATGTTATACCCATGTATATTAAAATGCAATGTGAATGGGTGATGATTTTCGAAGATGAAATCTGGTCCATTGCATGTGACACGGATTCCTGCTCATTGTTATCTGGTTACAGATTCATGAAACACTTCTTTTCTTTCCTCATACTTTAACCACTCATTGATTTCCTGAACACATGACAACAATTCCACCAGACTGGGCATTATACCAGACCTACCTTGCCGGTGAATTGGTTTATGACACCTTCATGTCCAAAATTCATCAGCAACCGGTAAAGCCAATGAGTGTTGGACTTTTAGATGTCGACACTTGTATTGCTTTGGAGCAGCTTGCCAATGTCCTGGCCGTTGCTTACTTCAATCCTGGTATGCATTCTCGCATATATATCTGTGCCGGTCGAGTAACTTGCAAACAGTTCATCTCAAAATTGACATGGTTAGATACAATGAATCTCTGGAAAAATATGAATCCGGACGAAGCGAGAAACAAGAGCAAACTCTTTTAGACAAATTCCCTCCTGCAGAACAGGTTGTCCTAAGAACACCGAGTGTCATCATTGATTCCGGAGGCAGAATCATTGTCTGGTATTTGCCCGGAGCCATGACTGGCATGATAATGGTTTGTCTCATATCCACATTCATTTCTTATTTCATCTCATCCAGATGTATATGACAATATTCACAGACAGACATGCAATGCGCCACAAATTCCATAGGACATCTGTTGAACGACAGCATCACCACCAGGAAGGCTACTGAATGGAGGACCCATGAGTCCAATTTCTATCCGAGTCCGGATGGGAAGATCACACCCAGTTGCATCAATATATCACCCGCCTGGTTTCAGCAAGGCAGAGAGGTATGTCCGGTTCGCATCAATTGGTGTTGCTAGTCTAAAGTATTGTAGAAACATGGTTTCCCAAAACTTGATCCGGAAGATGGCTTCTCACCTCAGGTATCCGCTGCATTGAAAGGTGATGTTGGTCGCAATATCACAACCTCCCTTCAAAGATCCAGTATCCTTGTCTCTGCTGCACTTCGGGTCATGCACCCAGATCTATATCGGGCTGGAATCAAAACTCAAGTCAGGCTCGGTGAATGGGTGACCCAGTATCAGTTAGAAGACATGTGCCATCATCTCAAACATTGGGCATCTGTCTTCAATGTAGTGTCAGTCATTTGCAATCGCCGGTCACCACCTCATAGAGATCCAAAATGTCGACCGGAGGCATTTGATATTATGACAACCGCAGGCGTTTATCATCCGGTCATAATGGATTTCATGAATCTCGGCATCAAGTTTCTATATGACTCTGGGTCAATGTTGGCCTCATCATGTCGCCTTGTCAGACATCACATGCATGTTGAACAGGGTAGCCGGATTGTCACTGCGTGGTACATGCGAGATAGTATCCATAATTTTGTTGGAACTCCAAGGACAGACTATGCAAAATATGGCAATGTACAACGCAGTGACCCGGTTGAGCAGAAAGATGTCTAGACATGTGATGATGAATATTTTAGTCTACTTCGATTGATATTCACCTGTGCAATGTTTTTAGCATATGATAGTGGATATGCCGGACGACAGGCTTGTGAGATGTGACAGATGCACCAGATTATCACCTACCGGATTGTATATTTGCCTGTACCGGATCATCACCTACCGGCTCGTATATTTGCCTGCACCGGATCATAGATACACCGGATTATCACCTACCGGATCGTATATTTGCCTGTACCGGATCATAGGCCAGTGAGAATATTGATGTACCTGCCGGATGATAATCTGACCGGATCTCCGGTGTATATCATTCGTCCAGCTTGGTCGTTTCCATTTTACACCAGATTCGCTATTCGAGTAGATTCCTGTACCAGTCTATACTATATACCCCCGGCCCATCCGTTTACCTTGGGTACACACATCCGGCCGGCCCACTCATCTCCATCGTAAACAGGATTAGGTATTAATAATGTCATGTATACTAGTAAATTCCTATATCACTATCTATATTGTATGCTCTCGGCCCATCCGTATGCTTCGGGTACACAGTAGTGCTGCCGAAGTCCGGTTCGGTTCGGTTCTTGGGGCAAATTTTCCGAACGCCGAACCGAACCATAGGTTCGGTTCAGCCATTTGGTCGAACCCTGGACCGAACGTCACCGAACGCGTTCGGGAGGGTCCGGTTCGCGTTCGAACCAGGTTCGACTAAGCTTGGACCATCTGTGGTTGTATAGGCTCGAGACCATGAGTTGTCATGTAATTCGAGTCGGACAGACAACGAAAAGACTCTAACGCAAGGAGAACTTCTTTGTACAAAGATTGAATTTAAGTTTCTAAAATAAACACATTTTATTTGCCCGGTGCACATAGTTCCCTGATCACATTCTCATCGATCCTCTTCTCTAAACATATCTCAAACGCAGCAGCATGTACGGTTGCAGTATTCGAGATTGCAAGCGTGTCAATCTTCGCTGCAGGATTCTCTGAAAGGCGGAAAGCCCAGAGAATAACAGCCGTATTGATGAAGATGGACCGATTCGCGACATGTTGACCAGGACACACTCTAGTATTTTCAAGTAAGGCATGAGAAAAGGTGGAAAGATGAACGATACCACTCACCGGCGGCCAAAACCAAAAGTGAAAAACTTGAGATCAGTGATCACCGCGCACACGACCTGCATCGTCGCGCGATGCGCAAAGCCTGTAGTGAAAGGTGGTCGTCCATTATCGCATCATCACAACTGAAATAAGACGTACCTCCAATAGCAGCCACTGTGACACTAATCCCATCAGCTACCCCTGACAGGTCTCCACCTGAGACCCTCGAGGATGAACACGGTAACTTGCGGCATAGCTTGAGCTCGAACGAAGACCGACAGACTCACGAACTGCGAACGGTGGGCAACGACTTGTATCAGCATGGCTGTTGCTCGAACGAGGATTGACACACTCACGACCTGCGAACGGTGGCCAACGTCTTGGATCAGCACGGCTCTTGTTCGAACGAGGAACGGTGGCCTGGTCCGCCAACGATTTGGATCAGAATGGTTCGAGCTCGAAAATCTTGACATACTCACTTCCTGCGAACAATAAGCAACGACTTTGATCAGCATGGCTCATAACATTCCCAAGTAGTACTTACCTATATTAATCATTAGCAAGAGTTCAAAGTGTTTGGAATTCATATAGCGACATAAGATACCTAGTGTTTGAACATGTTGTGACGGTGCAGTACTGTGTCACAGCGCGTCACGACTGCGGCAGGCGCGACAGAGGACCGCGTCAATTTCACCCGGCTCAAACCTGCGCGGGTTGCAGACACATGCATTTGCATATATTGACACATAGTAAATACTTACATCTTTTTAAAAAAGTGTAAAGCGTACAAAAATTGAGAGGTTCGAACCCGTTCGAACCTATTCACTACCAGCCCGAACCCCGAACCTCTGGAAAGGTTCGGTTCTGAGTCTTGGCCGAACCTCGGACCGGACCATGCGTCCGGTTCGGAAAGGTTCAGGTTCGAACCGAGGTTCGGAACCGGACTGCGGCAGCACTAGTACACAGATTCATTCAGCTCACTCATATGGTCAGCCCATCCGTTTACCTTGGGTACACACATCCGGCCGGCCCACTCGTCTCCATCGTAAACAGGATTTAGCATTCATAATGTCATGTATACTAGTAAATTCCTATATCACTATCTATAATGTATGCTCTCGGCCCATCCTTATGTGTCGGGTACACAGATTCACTCAGCCCACTCATATGGTCGGCCCATCCGTTTACCTTGGGTACACACATCCGGCCAGCCCACTCGTCTCCAATGTAAACAGGAATTAGCATTTATAATGTCCTATATACTAATACATTCCTATACCACTGTCTATATAATGTACCCTCAGCCCATACATGTGTCTTGGGTACACACATTCATCCGGCCCACTCGTATATCATGGTACAATTATGTCCATGGGCCCACATGGGATGGCCTGTTCCCAATGGTACATTGTCACACTCAGCTGTCCGTCTGAGACGGGTGAATGTTGCTGTATTATGTGGCTAAATGGCCAGACTATATTGCTGATTTTTAATTAGCCATACCTTGCTGCTATTTAGAACAATTAGCCATACCTTGCTGTCATTTAAAACAATTTGACGTGTCCTAGTAGACACCTAGGAAAGCTTTTACGTGCCCTACGAAACACTAATAGGAAGACTTTCACACTTCGAGTACATGAAAAAATTAATATCATTAAAATCGGGTATCAGGCTGATGCAGTAATGTACGACTCATATGAGCAAAACAAACACGAGAAAACATAGCGAGTGGTGAGATATAGCGAGCAGTGGGGTATCGAAGATTAAGTCCTATGTCCTGCAAAATATGGCACAGCGTCAGTGAGGTATTCTACTCGTCATCCATTCCCTCAAGGTCCAAGAATGCTAGATCGGTATCAGTGCCATAGACTCCAATTGCGTCACGACGGAAATGCCTGTAAGCAACAGTAAGTCAGCAACGTGTATACCAAATTGGATGTGGACTTACTGGACCTCCTCGTAAATATCGGCCATCATTTTATGAAATTTGACAGGAGCCGTCCTTCGGATTCTCTCCAACAATGCCACATGGTATGTATAGATATCACAGAATTGGTTACCAGTGAACTTAAAATCTTCACCCGCCTTGTTCTTCTTTGCAATGAGAACGGCGTGGATCTAACAACAAAGAAGTGAGTCAATGGACAGATGAGTGCAAACACAAATTTACAGCTGTGCTGACCATGGCCAACATGGGGATAGGGATTTCTGGTCAACCAGTTTTGTTCTCCGCAATGTCAAGAAAGCGCTGAGCAAACTGCAAACCAACTGACTTCAAGTTTTTGAGGAATGTCTCGTATAGAGTGTCGACTATGGGCTGCCCTTGATATGGCTTCTGTCGTTTTGGAGAAGGAAGACCCTCAGTCTTGATGCGAGGTGTCAGTGGGATGTCAAATTCTTGTGCGAAAAAACTAACATCAAATGTCTGCGGAAAAATGTAGGAATGACCCGCAAGGAGACGGTCAATGATAGCATTGCAGTTACGGCCGAGTCGAAAGTAGCCTGGGGTATATTTATAGGCGACGTCCTTGATTTCAGTGTGGAAGAGGCTCGCACGAGCATCAATCTATAGCAGGTGTCAATATTAAATCAAAGTAAGACAGATTACTTACTAGATTGGCGAGTGCCGACAAATACTCATCATCAACATACATCCGTTTCTCAATTGGCGCTGTCTTGTGATGCTTCACAGCCTGAAGTAAGAGTTCCCACGCATATGAGTTCTTGGCCACAATTTCGGGGTACCCGTGAGTGAAGGCAATGTATGCTTTGACTTCGAGGATACCATGTTGGACCACCTTGCGAAGCTCCAAGTTCTGGTCTGTAAGTCGCACTGTCCCAGTCTTCGTGTAGACAAGATCAGCCATCGTGTCAGCATGCGGGGGCACATCAGGCTCAGGTTTGATATCGAGGATGGAAAGGTCTTCCTCATCTTCCTTGACTTGTACTGTGGGAGAGGGTGTATTGCTCTTGCTACTGTGTTTGAGAGGCTGCGGTCCAAAGGATGACCTCGTCATTGGAGAGTCCCACATGGGGATCTATTGAGTGAATTTTGGTTTCAGTAGACTCGGAATACAAAGGAACAAAATATATTCTTACTTCGGCAGTATATTTCTTTTCTTTCGCACTCGAAGGCCTGTATTGTGAGCCCCATACAGGTGGTGGAGGCGTTGGTGACCGGGACGGAGTATTTCTGGTCTTCCGAGGTCTGCCAGACTTACTCTTTGCAGGCTTTTTCTGGCGGTCTGCTGCCTGCGTATTGACAATTGCGGGAACCTTGAAAGTTCATGCAGATTACTTAAGCTTATTGAATGCAGTGCAAAGTGACTTACCTCTCCAAACAGAGCTTTTGCGATGCTCTCGACTGGCTCTGATCCTGAGTCCGACATTTCAATTTCAGAGCTGGAAGCTCTATCAGAGACACTCTGCTTGCTAGCAGTGTCTGAATCAATATCTGATGGTTCAACACTGACACGAGCTATAATTTTCAACCATTAGTAAAAGTGTCACGTGGCAACACACAATGCTGACTCCTCTTCTTTGATCGCAAGGTAGGCTAACCTCCACGTTGTCCTCAGAGTTAGATGCGAGAGGTGGCGGCCGCTCTAATCTTTCTGTGAGCAAGTTTGGCTTTTGTGTGGGCACTGATACTTACTGCAGCTTTGCTTTTTCCAGTTCTGAGGGGAGGTTCTGGTGTCCTTGCTTTCGTTCTACCACCTGCATCCATCATGGCGGGTCATCACTACAGGTGAGCTACTACTAATCGCGACTTACTTTTGACTGACTTGACCCGTTTTGGAATAGGTGCAATATTGTCAGTGGGTGAGTGTTCGTGCTTGCGTGCCCGTTTGTTTCGGCGGAGTGGTCCCCAAACTGCCACAAAGTATCATTGTGAGCATGAATTTGTATGGTGACAACGTGCTTACCTGGATTGTCTAGAGCCTGATCTTTTGCCTTGCGTCGTACTTGAACCAAGTGAGTTTTAACTTGATTGTCATGAAAAATTTCTTACGCCGTGGATGCAACAAGTCCATTGAAGGGAAATTAAGGTCGGAAGGAGTAAAAAGTCTGAAAAACGAATGTGAGAGTGCCTTTCTGCTGGAGAAAGACCGCTTCAAAAAGGTGAGTAAGTGTTTTTAATTAAGTTGGGGTCAGGCATTTAATTTGAAACAGTCCGCTTATTATGCTGAGCGCTGAGCCAGGGTTGACCCTTTCCTTGTCCGGCTTAGTTTGCTATTTGGTGAGTTTATGTTCAGAAACTTAAAACACTGCTTTACAAAGTAGTCCTAGTGCGCACACCATTCTCTACTTAGTAACGGTCCTGTCAACCAGGAACTTTCTTATTGGTGGCACGCTAACCGGATGCAAGTCATTTCCTCCATTTACGGATTATCAAGAAGCATTTTCCTCTCCATTACCACCCTCTATGTCCCACTACTGCGCTTGGCAAAAGCCATTTCCTTCGTTTACGAACTATCAAGAAGCATTTTCCTCTCCATTACCACCCTCTATGTTTAGTGTTCTTCCCTAGTAACGGCCCCATCGGCTGGGAACTTTTGGCATTCCCCCGTTTACGAACTATCAAGAAGCATTCTCCTCTCCATTACTACCCTCTATGTTTGTCGTTTTCAGCTACTGTGCTTCACAAAAGTCATTTATCTGATGTGCTTAACAAGTCTGATATCCGGTTCCGTCACTGCAAGACTTGGATTTACCAATCTCCGAGCATGCGGAATACCGTCATCACTTTACCCAATATTTCTTACTTTGGCAGAGCCTCACAGCCTCTTACATGCTGCTGACACCACTTTTTAGCTCTGACTGTCAGACTCGCACACTTTATAGGTCCTTACTGTTGACTGAAAAGTTGTAAGTGATTTTCAGGCATTCAGTGTTCATTTTTTTATTGAATCTACGCAGAACATGCCTGAAATAACATGTCCTTCCTGCGACAAAAAACTTGCGTCAATCACCGGTTATAGTCAGCATCTCGCGAAAACCTCCAATCCTGCCTGTCGTACCCTCTACCTTTCCTCACGGCAATTCGCTCCAGACCCAGCAAATGATGTAGATATAGATGCACCTGATTCAAATCATCCGCTGCATTTTGAAGGTGATTTTTTTGGGACATACGCTGAGAATGAGCTTGCATGGCCAGGGTCAGATGACGAGGGGGATGTTGGTCAAGCGCCTATGGATGAAGAAGACTCAGATAATGACATCAACGATCACGACGAATGGGAGCCTCCTGCAGCACCAGCACTACCAAGTCAGTCTGCGGAGCATCATGACACTAACGATCATGACAGATGGGAACCTCCTGTAGTGCCAGCACCCGCGCACAATGACGCCTTGCACCCACCTACCGCAGATCAAAGCCAAGATGCTTTTCATATGGCGCAGCGGTGACTTCTTGAACACGAACAAGTACCTATAGTTGTCCATTACCCCGATCAACGAGCCGGACAACCCATCGACTCAGCCATCAAGCAGCCAAGCAATATAATCTACCATGCACAGCTTAATGGTTTGAGTGCAGATAATATCTATGCCCCATTCGCCTCGAAGCTTGATTGGGAGATGGCTCAATGGGCAAAATTATGAGGTTCAAGTTCAACTGCGTTTTCAGAACTTGTTTCTATTGAAGGTGTAAGTCCGCGCTTCACTCAAACACTAGGATCAATCTAATTGTACCACTTCCAGCTTAGCGAAAAGATTGGTCTTTCCTTCAAGAATACACGGGAACTGAACAAGATTATCGACAATGAACTTCCAGGCCGTCCGAAATTCAAACGCGATCAGATTGTTGTTGCTAATGAAGTGTTTGACATCTACTATCGCGATATCATTGAATGCATCAAGGCTCTTTTCGGTGATCCAAATTTTGCTGATGTTCTGGTCTTTGTGCCTGAACATCATTATGCCGACGAAGATGAGACGATTCGTTTATATCATGAGATGCATACTGGAAAATGGTGGTGGAATAGTCAGGTCGGTGTTTTCTACCTTTTGCGAGCTTCAATGTACTAATATTATTGTATTCTTCCTAGAAACACTTAGATCGCGAGCGCCCTGGTGCTACAATAATCCCCGTCATCATTTCATTGGACAAGACTCAAGTTACGATGTTTCGCAACAAAACAGCGTACCCCGTCTATATGACTATCGGAAACATCCCAAAGGATATTCGTCGGAAACCGTCACGCCAGGCACATGTCCTCCTCGCATACCTTCCAACGACTCGCCTCGAACACGTCACAAACAAAGCTGCTCGCCGATGGATGCTTGCCAATTTATATCATGCTTGTGTGGGACGCGTACTTGCACCACTCGCAGCTGCCGGCATCAATGGCATTAATATGCAAAGTGGCAATGGAATAATGTGTCGAGGCCATCCTTTATTTGCATGTCTTGCAGGAGACTACCCAGAGCAAGTTTTAGCTACCACAGTCAAGACAACTCAATGTCCAAAGTGCGATGTTCCCTCCGACGAGCTTGGACTAGCAACTGGTGTTGCAAATTGGCAACCACAAGATCTTGGTGCAGTACTTGATGCCCTCTGCACTCTTGACCAAGGTGGATTGGCCTTTGTGCGTGCATGCGCAGATGCTGGCATTAAGCCTATTGTCCACCCATTCTAGGAGGGACTACCTTATGTCAATATATTCGAATCCATAACTCCTGACATTCTGCATCAGCTATACCAAGGGCTCGTCAAGCATCTTCTCGCTTGGCTTTCTGATGCGTGCGGCAGTACGGAGATTGATGCACGATGTCGACGCCTCCCCCAAAATCACCATATTCGACTATTTACGAAGGGCATCACAACTCTTTCGCATGTCAGTGGTACAGAACATAATCAAATCTGCCGTTTTTTGCTCGGCATCATCATCGACATCAGTCTACCTAATAATATGTCTTCCGCTCGACTCCTCCATGCCGTTCGTGGTCTGCTAGAGTTTTTATATTTTTCTCAGTACCCATGTCACAGCTCTGAGACGCTGGTTTTACTTGACGAGGCGCTTAACCTTTTCCAGGACAACAAGGACATCTTTATTGACCTTGGCATTCGGAATTCCTTCAACTTGCCAAAACTCCACTTCACAGCTCACTACGTTCACATGATTCGGATGTATGGCACTACGGACAACTACAATACTGAATACACCAAACGCCTTCACATCGACCTTGCAAAAGACGCCTATCGCTCTACGAATCACAAGAACGAGTTTGGTCAAATGACGACTTGGCTTGAACGGAGGGAGAAAATTTTCCGTCACGAGAAATACATTCAGTGGAGACTCGTCGAAAACACCGCACGTCCGCATCATCAGCCCCGTCCCCCAGAAATGACATTTCGTCGTACTCAAACGATGACGAAGCATCCTACCATCAAGGCAGTCACATTGGACAAGGTCGCAAACGAATATGGTGCCACGCACTTTAATGAATGTCTCGCACGTTATGTTGCGAAAGCTACCCTTCCTGTCAACACTGCTGTTACGGCCAGGCAGCTCGAAGATCGAGCAGCTGATATACACATCCCATTTCAAAGACTACCGGTCTTTCATAAGGTGAAATGGCTCTTGGATAATGTTCGTGGTGATGGGGATCCTCCAGTCACAGTCGATAGTGTCCATGCACGTCCTGGACGTTCAGGAAAATTTACATCCAACAGTGTTGCGCCGCGATTTGATACTGTTTTCGTTAATGATGGCACAGGCGGGTCACTTGGCATCAAAGGTGAGTGCTCTGAATTGTGCTGTTGACTGGTACTCAGTGGTTACTATTTAGGATATCGAATTGCGCAAGTCCGTATCATATTCTCGATACCTCCCAAAGCCATCCCCAAACTTTTCCCGTCCACATTTCAGCCTCCGAAACACCTCGCATACGTCGAATGGTTCTCTCCCTTCCGCGTACCTGATCGAGATCACGGCCTGCACAAGGTCTCGCGTGTCATTAAAAATGGAGAACGAATGGCCAGCATCATACCAATCAGCAATATTCGTTGTAGTGCCCATTTGATTCCGCATTTCAGCTCTGTAGCTCCTCGTGAATGGACCTCTGCTAACGTTCTTGACGAGTGTTCATCATTCTATGTAAATACATACTTAGATCGATACAGTTTTGCAACACTGCGCTAGTTGCCAATGATTATCATTAGCTTGCACTATACTATTGGTCTTAGAGCTAGCTACTATAAAATTTCACAGCTTGCGAAAATTTGTCTAAGAACGTCTAATCTATCTAAGTCTATATGGGAGGGTTTTCCTGATGAACCAGTTTTGCCAGTTTTGCCGGTTGCAACCGGCAAAACTGACCACAAGTAGTTTTGCCCCCCACACTAACTGAATGTCACCTCAAAGATTATATGCACACAGCCACCACGCCTGATTTTCATTTTTCTTCTGACCCATACATGGCTGACAAGTTCTACCAGTAACCAGTGACAACTTGAAGTTGTTTCTTGGCCACTATCCCTGCCCTCTGCTTAGAAACGGCCAAGCTTCAAGAGCGCTCAGCAATATTGGATGACGCAAACCTTTCGTTATTTTGCCTCAATGATTATCCTTCCTGCAATCACCGCAGTCCGCTGGCTCGATTTGAATATCAACAACTCGATGCACCTTCCCCAGGAGACGAATTTCATAATCAGAGCTGCACATATTCTCGGTATAAAACTTTCTCCAAGTATAGTCTCGCCACTGACGAGAACAGGTATAAAACGAACGCAGTTGAGTTGAAAAGGCCTCAGACGAGCACTTCCTGTTGCAGTGAGTAGTCCTCTGATGGTACACTATGTGCATTTTATTGAACGAATGTATAACAGCTCTTCTAATACTTTGTCATAGTAACTTCGCACATCGCACAATCAAACTTTCCGTCGGTGTGTGATGATTTTACTGACATGATCGTATCACAGGCTAATGCATAGTTATACCAGATACCATGAAAGTCGCTCAAATCGTTTTCCTCACAATTCTCGTCGCTTTCAATGTCGCCAGGGCCACTACAGTGCCGACAATTTTTTCTCGATGGTCAAACTGTGTTGGCCCGTGCCAGTCTACAGCGCCGAACTGTGATCCAGGGAGAACGCCTGTGGAAACAAGCCCCAATTGCTGGGCGTGCTGCGAAGCTGGTAGCTCCTTGGCGTAAACGACTTTCGAACTGCTCGACAGGGACGGTGTCTTACCATTGAGGCCCTACGTACTGGTTCAACTGTAACTACATCATAAGTAGGTTGAACTCGGTCATCTTTGCTGTCAAATGAATCATATACCGTCTTCAAAAAAGATTGAGATTTGGCTTCGACATTATGGATGTCAGAACATCAGAGATACTGTATCGTGGAATGGCTCGATTTGAATATCAGCGCCTTGCCAAGGAGACGAATTTCATATTCTCGGTACAAAACTTCTCCGAGTAAAGTCTCACCACTGACGAGAACAGGTATAAAACGAACACGATTGAGTTGACGAGGCCTCAGACGAGCACTTCCTGTTGCAGTGAGTAGTCCTCTTACGATACACTATGTGCATTTCATTGAACGAATGTGTACCAGCTCTCCTGATACTTTGTCATAGTAACTTTGCGCACATCGCACAATCAAAATTCCCGTCGGTGTGTGGTTTTCCTAGCATGATCGTATCACAGGCTGATAATAATTATACCAGATACCATGAAAGTCGCTCAAATCGTTTTCCTCACAATTCTTGTCGGTTCCAATGTCGCCAGTACCGCTACAGTGCCGACAATTTTTTCTCGAGGTTGGACCTGTGTTGACACGTGCCAGTCTACACCGCCTCAGGACTGTGAGACAGGGATGACGCCTACGAAAACAAACTCTTGGTGCTGGATGTGCTGCGAATTTGATAGCTCCTTGGTGTAAACAACTTTCGAACTGCTCGACAGGGACGATGTCTTACCATTGGGGCCTCAGTCATCTTTGCTCTCAATCAATACAAGCAAAATATGTGTCATATGCCATCTTCCAAAAAGATTGAGACATAACTTCTGTTCACGACATGATGGATGTCAGAACATTACATAAAGATACTGTAGGCTATGAGTATCGGGCTCCGCTGTATACCTTACAGAAACACGACTCACCGTAGTTCACTGTCGTGACATGGCACTCATTTATCCACACACATCAAGATAGGCTACCATACCGGTGAGTCATGTGTTTAAATCCAAGGCGCAAAATACTTATACTCACAGTTGTGCCTATACCGCTCTGGAGCTTACATGTCTGCGTAACGCAGCAATTTTTGTACGAGCAAAAATCAGGACAATCTCCGGTACTATCAATGTTGGTGGGACTGGCAGATACCAATGCTATCAAAGCGGAAGCAACAGCAATGACAGAGGAGAGATGCATTGTTTGAGGATGTGATATAGGGTCAAACCAATCTGAATGAGGCAATAGGGAGATAGCTTTTTATACTGTACTGAATATCATTCTCCGTGGTCCGGGTGATGCAGGAAGAAGCTATCCATTTGAAGTTTTCAGAAGGTCACTGAAACCGCCCTTCCGGCGCAAAACAGTAGTGCCGGGGGCAGAATTGTTTGCGCGCAATTGTGCTGGCATAACCGGCAGAAGCGGCAGAACCACCACTTCTGCCGCTTGGCAAAATTTTCAAAGTGATACAAGCCGTTTATGACGATGTATAGTAAGTGTCACTAGAAAACACCATTAGAAGACATCAGCACGTCCACATCCAACTGTCCGTCGTCGTGTGAGGTGTGATCAACTACCATGATCTCATCGTCAACAGATTTCGGTGCAAGACCTTGGTCAACATGCTCCAATTTTGCAAAATCACAAACTTGGCCCTCCAACACTTCATTTCCGTCAACCTGATATTCTGCCGGATTCTACCCGCAGAATTCTGCCATCTGCCAGGCAGAACCGGTTTGGCAAAACCAGCTGGCAGAATGGCGAACTTCTGCCCACAACCCTAGTTGACGAGCATCCTGCGCTCCGCTCAGAAATGGCCATGTCGAGGCTCCAAGAGTGCTCAGTACTCAGTAGTGACCAATATTTGATCCTATGCAAATAATAACCTACTGATCGTTCTTCCTGCTGGATCGTTACAACCCGCTGGCTCGGTTTAACTTGGATGTGATTATCACGAATTTGGCGCGCCTTAATTATGCTCACATCCAGATCGCTAATTAGAGATGAATTGGGCCAGGTGAAATTGACGCGGCCCTGCCGCGGTCGTGACGCGCCTGTGACGCGGCACTGACGCGGCATATGTGACGCGGCACTGTAACAAATTCCTATGTACAAATCATGTTTACACAACTTCATATCGCATTCCAAACACTTTGAATCATCGTTAATGATCAACATATGAGTGTCTGCCTGCGTACAGGCTCTATAGTGCTGTATTCACCTCTCACCAAATTTACAGTGCTTGTCCTCTGCGTTCATACTACTAGTATGCATCTGGCCGTCAGTCCTATATTGTTGCATTACCTCTAATTCGTTCATCTATGTTGGTTTTCAGATGCAGTGTCAAATGTTGTCTCACTGTGTCAAGCTTCGACCTCACCCTGCCAAGTTTGATCCACTCTCTATACCCTACACCAACACGTCGAGCCCCAACCATGGCATGTCAGAAGCCTCGTTTAGGCTGCGTCAAGCACTACTCACACCACGACAAGTTCTCCCAAATATCTTCGCAGTCTCTGTACTAATATCAACATCCACACTCTATGCCGCGTCAAACAAGTTGTGCCGCGTCAAATTTTCAAACCTCGTCACTGCCGCGTCACCCGCGCGTCACGCGTCACGCCGCGTCAAACTTCATTCATGCCGCCACCTGGGTTGCCCTATTAATAAGCCTTATTATACTTGGCAGTTACGTGTCTCGCCAACTATAATTAGGCTTGGTTTCATCAAATCCCTACACCAGCGTTAAATAGTGCCCCAGCTCCTCAAAATACCTTCAAAAAAACTATGTACACCTCACTATGGTGGGCGCGCGCGCGCGCATAGGCTATATTCGGTAAGCATCCCGCCCCGCCTTAATTGCGTCATATTCCTATTTTAATTCGGCACGCTCGGCAACGCCTACTACGCTTCCTAATTCGAACCAAGGGGCCCTTCTCACGCTTCCTAGCTCTCCTCATCACTGTGCTCATCGTCCCTGCCGTTCCCTGCCTCCATCATGCCCCCATTGTTCCGCCTTTGTCGTCGTCGTCATCAACCTCCTTCGTTCCTGCCGTTTCCCACCTCCCTCGTGCCTTCTCAACCTCCTTCGTACCTTCGTCGTCGTCGTCATCCGTACCTGCCGTTTCCCAACTCCCTCGTGCTTTCGTCGTTGCCCTCCTTCATATCTGCCGTTTCCCGCCTCCCTCGTGCCTTCGTCGCCCCAACCCAGTAATGCCTCGTGCCTCAGGTGTCGGGAGGGTCAAAGGGCTCTCGAAATCCATCATTTCCCATGGTTTTAGAGGGGGTCATCGCTATTCCAAAGTCCTGGCAGCCGGCAAACAAAGCCAGCGTATGGCAGAGGCAGATTCCAGCCGCCAGGCTGCTATACAAGGTATGTACTATTTTCTTTTTTTATCATTAACGCTTATTGTTGTATTAGAAATGTCATCAGAGGACCGAAGCCGCGTCGAAAATATGATGGCAGATTTTGGAATGGACGTGGAGGTGTTCACCCATACAGTGCCTCCAGGTGAAGAGGCCTTTGACCTCAGTCACGCAGGTGGGGAGCATGAGGCATTTGAAGACCTTGCTCATCAACTGGCGGATCTAACTGGATAGTACGTATTCACCACTGTGTACAACTCTTCAAATATTAACACCCATTGTAGTCATCACATTGATCCACGAATTCGGGGAGAACGCATCGACACTCAAACCGCTCATTGGGGCCTTCAGATAGATCGTCTCGTTGACGCCTACTTAAACTATCGCAGTCGAGATTCCGGGGACGGTATGCCTGATATTTCAGATCAGGTCCTGTCAGGTGTCGATGCTTCATTCTCAATTAATGAGATTGAACTCATTGATACATTCAGTAAGTCTGAAACGTTCCTTGATATCTTGTACTTATTTTTTCTTTGCAGCACGAAGGCGCTCGCATCTACGACCTTTACCGTCTCATCAATACCCGAATGAAACCCTCATCTACTATGGGTACATCGGGTGTGCCCCGATGTATCCTTCTGTTGCCATCTCGCTTCGTACACTCGCTGCCTACCGTCAGTCGCACCGAACGTGTCCCCGGTTCAGTATCCAATCACAATGCAAGACTTTATGTTACCTTCACGATGTACGTACATTCCTCACATTGAGGTTCGTTTATTTACGTTGAGTTTGTAGATTCCATATCGGCCATACTTAAAAATGCAATTCTCGGCAGCCTATGACGTTTTTCTAGAAATCCTCCATCGCATCAACCAGCGTCTGCGTCAGGCGCTCAAACGGGATACCGTCAACTGGCGTATGTTAAACACATGCCCTGCATGCTTTTACAAGCTCGATGATGAACCTGCCCTCGATTTTGAATGGCTGGTATCAATTGACGGTAACAATAGCCTGAAGCGATGGGACTCGTCCATCTATGGTACCACCGCCCGATCTGATTCTCGCACAGCTCGTTCGGATTATTGGATTCATGCTGACGCTGTTGACAAGTTTGAGAATGAAGTCAAATCCCGACAAGTGTTTACTATGTATACAACTATGTTCTAACATTATCTTTTAGACAGACTTGAGGAATGATGACGACTGGGAGGATGAGCCTACAGACCCGGATCATCCGGGAGCATTCACATGCGTCAATCGATGGAGAAACGCTGGCCCAGACTCACGTAAGAAGATGTTTGCCGTATTCCAAGAGTCAGGTATTTTTATCGCTTCATGCCGCCATCGCTTTGTGCTTCTCGCGTGTGATATGATCCGAAGCGGAGAACTGTAAGACCGCATTTTGATCTAATTTTTATATTACTAATGTATTCTGGCAGTGCGAAATATCCGATAGCGATCATCGACAAACTCCTTACGGTATATGGAAAAAATGGAGGTTGCGCGTACGATATCGGTTGCGCATTCTCGAAGACGTTAGCTAATAGTACGTTGGGCCCTCGTGCACACGATCTCGGCTTTCGGATGATGGTTGGCGCCTTCCATGGCCATGCGCACAATCGAAGGTGTCAGCTTGACTGGCACCCAATGTATATCTCTGGAACTGGCCATACTGAGGGCGAGGGTTGTGAGCATATCTTCTCTGCATCTAACGAGCTTGCGCGTAGCACAAGGCATGCTAACCGTTTTCATCGCCACCAAGCCATCGAGGAACATTTCGCTTTTTGGGATGCCAATAAGTATGCTGCACTTAGTAAGTCAAAAAATCAAGCTGTAATTGTAATACTGATGCCGCAGTGTCAGGTAATTATTTGTGGACTCATTATCGCGAAGCGTTGAAATCTGTTCGGTTGCTGACAGCCGAGCTAGAAACTATCAAGGCCGAGCTACGCCTTAGCAACAACGACTTCCCTGGATTCTTTGATCAGGAACGCATATATCTGGATGGTCTGAAGCAGCCAGCTCCACGAGATCGACTCTCTATACGTTACGTTGAAGTACTAGACGAACTCGCTGAAAGAAGGTATCGTGCCATCGACTACTAACTACCACCCATCCCCTGATATGAATTTTAATAGAGCTGAATGGGATCTCGCCCGTGAATCTGGCAATAACGCTCTTAATGGAGTACATATTGGCAGCTTGGAACAGATGCATGACGCCCTGAAGCAAGCTCGCATCCGAGTTAATTCTTCATATGCCAAATTACAGCATGCCGAGGGGCTTGTTGCTCATTGCGAAACACTCTTATCTGTCGATGAGAGATGGTTGATTGGCGGTGACGAATACAAACGTTTCAAGGAGGAAGCGACACTCGGCAAGTATCGTACTGCATTGGATGAACTCGAACGTTTGGTCGTCATGAGATTGTTTGAACTCTCAAAGCTCTCGTTATCGGGCACAGGTTTGAGATTTCCACTACTAGTAAGCGCTTGTACTATGACTGATTCGTTTACAAATTGTTTAGGATACAAACTACGTCAACAGATTAGTAAAGCTTTACAGCGGCGCTCGGACACTATTCGCAACGCGATCAATCGCTACAATATCCAGGCTGCTTCCCTCATCCCACCGAGACAAACGATCGCATGGAAAGACATTGCCGAATACAGTTTCCTTGGCGAGTTTGACCTTCTGCGTGACTCTCGTACTGACATCCAAGACAAGGATTGGGCAAGGCCAGCTCACCGTGAGGCGACTACAAAGTACTTCAAGCTCTGCCGAGCTCGCGAAGAAATTATTCGACTCAATATTGAAATTCGCCGGCTCCGAACTGCTATCCACGATGAAACCATTGACACGTCTGCCGTTATCGACGAACTTCTTGTAGCTAACCCTTTGCTTGCTGCCGAGTTGAAACGCCAGTGGCGCTCACGGGCGGCTATCAACGCTGTGCACACATATCGGTTAGATCAGATTGAGAGACTATTTGGATTCTCTGGTATTAGTGGCATTGGAACTCGCCTTGCGAATCCTGCGTTCAGCAGACCAGTCAATACCAACGGTGCTAGTTCCGGTGAGTGTGGATCTTTAACTACCTATATCGCATTAATTCTCGCCACAGCACAAGCAGAGAATCCTGATTCTTCTGCGTCGGAATTCCATGATATTGAAGCCCTTGACCGTGAAGAGCACGAAGTGGTCACCGAAGACATGGCTGATTTTTTGTACTCAATAAACGACTGACACCATCTCTGCTTTGTAATTGTTTTTTTTCATGTACCGCATAGGACTACATATATGAGAAGTTTTCTGGTTTGATCGGTGATATAAGAAAGAGTAGGTAGACGATTGTATAAGTGATTGTGTGGGTGATATAAGAAAGAATTGAACAACTTGAATACCTATGATGTTCGGATAGGTTAGTTGGCGACCCCGAGCTTTCTGCATGGTGACCTCGTCGCGATTCCTTGATCCAACTTGAATGTCGATGATGTTTGGATAGGTGAGTTGGCGATCTCACCTTGATCCAACTTGAATGCCGATGATGTTCGGATAGGTGGACCAACTTGAATGCCGATGATGTTTGGATAGGTTAGTTGGCAATCTCAAGCTTTCTCCTGTGGTGACCTCATCACGATGATATTCAGATAGGCTAGTTTGGCGACCCCTGGTAGGCTTTCTTGAATGTTAGGGAGACTCTTTGCCTGACTCGGAGGATTATGCGGCTATCTGAAGTGTCATGCCGTTCATAGCATAGTCCTTTGTCATTCCTGTATGAATATGCATTGTATACTATTTTGTACTATGTAGTTGTGTGATATCCGATCTTGCAAAGTGAGCTCACATGCTGTATTGAGTGTCAAATCACGGACAACACAATATTCTGCTGAACACATGTATTCAGCTGAATTCTATAGCAGCAACTTGAAGTCGCCAGCCTTTCATATTTTCTTCATGGTTTACGACCACTGCTATTTCATGCTTGATCTGTGCTTCTGGAACTCATTCCAGAATTGCATGGCCTGCAAAAGTGAGTATTACATTTTACGTTTTGGCGCTTATCTGTGCTTTTAACCTTGCTTCACAACTACAGACTACATCACTGGTTCCATAATGGTCACTCCAATCTCTAGCCTCAGAGCCACTGCGTCTATCACCTCCGTTCAGCCCTCAAGTCAAACCACGGAATCAGCCACTAAAAAATTCGCCATCCCCAGTCTTGCCAATCTACACAACTCAACGTTCGCTCAAGGATTCAGCAATAACGAACGTCAAGCGGCCGCCAGGGCTTTACTGAGACACGACGTTCACATTGACGGGACACACTATCAGGCTAGACTGCCTGGTGGCCTTCACCCGTCGTACTTTGCCTTTAGCAGCACTGCTAAACGAACCAGTGAAAAATCCCTTACCCAAGAGGAGCTTCTGGAGGCATCACTGCAAGACGTCTTCGACGCCGTGAGTCATTCAAGTCAGTGTCCGCATCTTATTTATGTCTCACTTGTTTCCCAGCTGAGTATGCAAGATCGCCTTGATGGCGGAATTTCTGTCCTCATTCGATGCGCTGGGTCTGAAGCAGTCTCTTCACCCGAAAACCTCCCTGTCGACCTCTACATTACGCCCCGCGAACTACAAGAAACTCCCGAGCGAATTGGCGGAGACCTTGCCATCTGGGTGCAGGTATTTGCCCAGGAGTTTGCAATGCCACACCTCGAGCGGTTCAATCAACGTTGTGTCATCGAAAACATCCAACCGCCACCATGCTGTAAGTAGTAGATCATTTTCGGCTTCACTGTTCACACAACTGACTCAAATTCAACAGTTTCTGTGGCTCATATCAATGTCAAGGGCCCACAGTATCTACCTGGCCCAGTGGTTGCTACTGGAGCGCATATACAATGTTCTGCTCAACCGGCCCATACCTTCACGCAAGAATTGAAAGCAACTGCGGTGCACGATGCTCCTTCTGCAGCTATCCGCGGGGGTGCAGAAATGAGCGAAGGTATTGGCGAGAACATTTCGCCACAGCTGACCACCCAACACACACGAGTTCGCCGACGCAGGCACGCGGAAATTTTCACACCCGGCAAGGTAACTAATGATGGCCCGATTTTTTCGGTACCAAGACTGGAGCAGGATACTGCATGTGGACCGCCACTCATTAGTATTGGACCGAATACTGACGCCGCTCTGGATTGGATTAAGTTGGGGGATGAAGTTTTACCTAAGCTCCGTGTTCTAGTTCAAACTGTGCGTAGCAGCCGATGGGAGGCAGTGTTCAGGTCTCCAAAATGGGATCTCTCGTACGAACATGCTTCCATTCTGTCTAGGGCGCTCCTGGCTGACCTTCAGGGCATGCCACGTAGCCCTGATGTTGTAAAGGTCAGTGATATTATTTTGGCTGCTGCTGTCATACTAACTCAATTGAATGTCCATAGCAGCCGTCATCTGTCCTCATGTCCATTTTGAAGCTTATTGGTATATTGATTTTCTTATGCGGCCTATACTTTTTCGGCATCTTATTATTTTGGCTGTAGATCACTTTCCCCTTTTGAGTCTTAGTTATAAGCCATGTGTCCTGTTTTTTTGCCGTGGGTTAGAAAAAATAAATGCATTGGTGTGTATAAAATATTCGTATTCAACTACAAAGGCCCTTTGCTGATTTTTGCCATCCTTCTGTGGGTGATGGTCTCCCAGTCCTTCTATGCTGCGAAGCGTGCGAAGCGCATTCAAGCACCACCTCGTAGTCGTCCTAAGGTCACCCTCAGCAAAGAAGCTCGCGCGGCACTCAAGTTTCAGCGAACCGAGAAGTCGCGTCAATTCAAGGATGCGCTTGATCTTGCATGGGGCCAAATTGACGATGTTACAACAACCATTGCTGCTACCCATCGCAAGAGCTTCCGTCGTGTACAGCACGATTTATACATGGGTCGGGGATCACTCCGTTCGAAGCATTCAAAGCCCAGCGTTTGGAATGCATTTTGCTGGAAGAAATCTCAGGAAGCGAAGAAAGAGAACTGTAAGTCTGTTGATTTGTATCATATGCATTTTCATGACTCAATGTTGAATTAACAGGCAATGGCCACGGAAAGGAAGCACTCCAGTCACTGGTCCGCGACCACAAGGATGAATACCACGCTCTCACACAGGAAGAACAACAAGAGTTGCTCCAGGAATTCGCCGACCAGAAGGAGACCAAGGTCTCTGGGTTACGTGTCTCAACGAAGTCGAAGATCAACGACATCACTCAAACCCTGAAGGCGGTAGAAAACGAGGTACGCACCCTCGAATTGCAATACAATGTTACTAAGTGTCTCGTTACTAGCTCAATAGTTTAAATTCTCGCACTGGCGCCGAGGTCATGTTGTATATGATGCGCGGTACTACTGATCTACCTCTCCGTGCAATCACCTTCACAACGCCGGGTGTCAATCACTTTATGGACTCTGTCATCGGCATCGATACTCAGGACTTCCTCAGCAAGATGGAAGGTTTCGCTATCCAAGGGATACAAGGTACAGTTTTTCCGTTGTTATTACATTCTCAAGTTAATTTCTATTTGTACTAGGTGCCGCAAGCAACCATCAAAAAGAGGTCTCTAAGGTTCGCGGAGACATTCGAGCAATCATCACCCAGAAATTGAGTAAGTCTTTCCCATCTTTTGACAGCACAGAATTCATTTTATTCATAGGGAAGGTGACCGGAGAAAGCAATGCCAGGATGCAGTGGGCAGACTACTTTCGTAACGTGGTCAACCGCTATCAGGTCGCCATCAAAGGATGGCCGGAGCATATCCCATTCACAAACCTCAGCAGTGTGACCAACGCGCTTCCGGACCTCCATACTCTTTTAGACTGTTGGAAGTCGGGCGATACGAGGTGGGAAGTGTTGAATGACGAGGAACTCGAGCAACTCCGTCGCGAGCGCAATGAAAAAATTGACAGTGGTGACATTATCGAGTCCCGCCGCAGGACACGGTCCGACAAGGGTAAGAAGCGAGTACGACATGCGATAGCTGACCCCAGATGTAGCAAGAAGCACAAGAGTGCGGAGACCATTGAGTCCAGTGACGACGAAGATACCCAGAGTCATGGACGGACACCAGACGGTTCGGAGGATGTCAACACCACTCCGAACGCCAACTCGAACTCTAATACGACCGGGTGTACTGCTGGACGGACACCAGACGGTTCGGAGGATGTCAGCACCACTCCGAACGCCAACTCGAACTCTAATACAACTGGGTGTACTGCTGGACAGACACCAGATGGTTCAAAGGATGTCAGCACCACTCCGAACGCCAACTCGAACTCTAATACGACTAGGTGTACAGCTGGACAGACACCAGATGGTTCGGAGGATGTCAACACCACTCCAAACGCCAACTCGAACTCTAACACGAGTGGGTGTACTGCCGAGCACCCAGTAATGTCAATTCCCCCAGACTCAATCATCCTTTCCCCTTCGAGCAGCACCCCAGTACCATAACAATATCCCAGACTCAGCCATCCTGTCCCCTTTGAGCAATGTCCCTAGTTTCATTATTCCTGCGCTATAACTCATTTCTTGATGGAATCGCTCGTGATAGACTTAGTTTGTTTTTATAAAAGTGCAATGACATCTTAGTTTGATCTACAATATCACAGTGCAAGTAGAATATGACATAACCCAGTGCAATGAGGTGCGACAAACTACAAAGGGACAAAGGAGAACAACAAAGCTACAAAGGAGGGCGACGACGAAAGTACGAGGGAGGCGGGAAACGGCAGGTACGAAGGAGGGCAACGACAAAGGCACAAAGGAGGGCGACAACGAAAGCACGAGGGAGGCGGGAAACAGCAGATACGAAGGAGGGCAACGACGAAGGCACAAAGGAGGGCAACGACGAAAGCACGAGGGAGTTGGGAAATGGCAGGTACGAAGGACGACAACGATGAAGGCACAAAGGAGGGCAACGACGAAAGCACGAGGGAGGTGGGAAACGGCAGGTACGAAGGACGACGACGACGAAGGTACGAAGGAGGTTGAGAAGGCACGAGGGAGGTGGGAAACGGCAGGAACGAAGGAGGTTGACGACGACGACAAAGGCGGAACAATGGGGGCACGATGGAGGCAGGGAACGGCAGGGACGATGAGCACAGTGATGAGGAGAGCTAGGAAGCGTGAGAAGGGCCCCTTGGTTCGAATTAGGAAGCGTAGTAGGCGTTGCCGAGCGTGCCGAATTAAAATAGGAATATGACGCAATTAAGGCGGGGCGGGATGCTTACCGAATATAGCCTATGCGCGTGCGCGCGCCCACCATAGTGAGGTGTACATAGTTTTTTTGAAGGTATTTTGAGGAGCTGGGGCACTATTTAACGCTGGTGTAGGGATTTGATGAAACCAAGCCTAATTATAGTTGGCGAGACACGTAACTACCAAGTATAATAAGGCTTATTAATAGGGCAACCCAGGTGCATGCCGCGTCACAAGTAGCACATGCCGCGTCAAACCTCACCTGGGTTGCCCTATTAATAAGCCTTATTATACTTGGTAGTTACGTGTCTCGCCAACTATAATTAGGCTTGGTTTCATCAAATCCCTACACCAGCGTTAAATAGTGCCCCAGCTCCTCAAAATACCTTCAAAAAAACTATGTACACCTCACTATGGTGGGCGCGCGCACGCGCATAGGCTATATTCGGTAAGCATCCCGCCCCGCCTTAATTGCGTCATATTCCTATTTTAATTCGGCACGCTCGGCAACGCCTACTACGCTTCCTAATTCGAACCAAGGGGCCCTTCTCACGCTTCCTAGCTCTCCTCATCACTGTGCTCATCGTCCCTGCCGTTCCCTGCCTCCATCGTGCCCCCATTGTTCCGCCTTTGTCGTCGTCGTCAACCTCCTTCGTTCCTGCCGTTTCCCACCTCCCTCGTGCCTTCTCAACCTCCTTCGTACCTTCGTCGTCGTCGTCCTTCGTACCTGCCGTTTCCCACCTCCCTCGTGCTTTCGTCGTTGCCCTCCTTTGTGCCTTCATCGTTGTCGTCCTTCGTACCTGCCATTTCCCAACTCCCTCGTGCTTTCGTCGTTGCCCTCCTTTGTGCCTTCGTCGTTGCCCTCCTTCGTATCTGCTGTTTCCCGCCTCCCTCGTGCTTTCGTTGTCGCCCTCCTTTGTGCCTTTGTCGTTGCCCTCCTTCGTACCTGCCGTTTCCCGCCTCCCTCGTACTTTCGTCGTCGCCCTCCTTTGTAGCTTTGTTGTTCTCCTTTGTCCCTTTGTAGTTTGTCGCACCTCATTGCACTGGGTTATGTCATATTCTACTTGCACTGTGATATTGTAGATCAAACTAAGATGTCATTGCACTTTTATAAAAACAAACTAAGTCTATCACGAGCGATTCCATCAAGAAATGAGTTATAGCGCAGGAATAATGAAACTAGGGACATTGCTCAAAGGGGACAGGATGGCTGAGTCTGGGATATTGTTATGGTACTGGGGTGCTGCTCGAAGGGGAAAGGATGATTGAGTCTGGGGGAATTGACATTACTGGGTGCTCGGCAGTACACCCACTCGTGTTAGAGTTCGAGTTGGCGTTTGGAGTGGTGTTGACATCCTCCGAACCATCTGGTGTCTGTCCAGCTGTACACCTAGTCGTATTAGAGTTCGAGTTGGCGTTCGGAGTGGTGCTGACATCCTTTGAACCATCTGGTGTCTGTCCAGCAGTACACCCAGTTGTATTAGAGTTCGAGTTGGCGTTCGGAGTGGTGCTGACATCCTCCGAACCGTCTGGTGTCCGTCCAGCAGTACACCCGGTCGTATTAGAGTTCGAGTTGGCGTTCGGAGTGGTGTTGACATCCTCCGAACCGTCTGGTGTCCGTCCATGACTCTGGGTATCTTCGTCGTCACTGGACTCAATGGTCTCCGCACTCTTGTGCTTCTTGCTACATCTGGGGTCAGCTATCGCATGTCGTACTCGCTTCTTACCCTTGTCGGACCGTGTCCTGCGGCGGGACTCGATAATGTCACCACTGTCAATTTTTTCATTGCGCTCGCGACGGAGTTGCTCGAGTTCCTCGTCATTCAACACTTCCCACCTCGTATCGCCCGACTTCCAACAGTCTAAAAGAGTATGGAGGTCCGGAAGCGCGTTGGTCACACTGCTGAGGTTTGTGAATGGGATATGCTCCGGCCATCCTTTGATGGCGACCTGATAGCGGTTGACCACGTTACGAAAGTAGTCTGCCCACTGCATCCTGGCATTGCTTTCTCCGGTCACCTTCCCTATGAATAAAATGAATTCTGTGCTGTCAAAAGATGGGAAAGACTTACTCAATTTCTGGGTGATGATTGCTCGAATGTCTCCGCGAACCTTAGAGACCTCTTTTTGATGGTTGCTTGCGGCACCTAGTACAAATAGAAATTAACTTGAGAATGTAATAACAACGGAAAAACTGTACCTTGTATCCCTTGGATAGCGAAACCTTCCATCTTGCTGAGGAAGTCCTGAGTATCGATGCCGATGACAGAGTCCATAAAGTGATTGACACCCGGCGTTGTGAAGGTGATTGCACGGAGAGGTAGATCAGTAGTACCGCGCATCATATACAACATGACCTCGGCGCCAGTGCGAGAATTTAAACTATTGAGCTAGTAACGAGACACTTAGTAACATTGTATTGCAATTCGAGGGTGCGTACCTCGTTTTCTACCGCCTTCAGGGTTTGAGTGATGTCGTTGATCTTCGACTTCGTTGAGACACGTAACCCAGAGACCTTGGTCTCCTTCTGGTCGGCGAATTCCTGGAGCAACTCTTGTTGTTCTTCCTGTGTGAGAGCGTGGTATTCATCCTTGTGGTCGCGGACCAGTGACTGGAGTGCTTCCTTTCCGTGGCCATTGCCTGTTAATTCAACATTGAGTCATGAAAATGCATATGATACAAATCAACAGACTTACAGTTCTCTTTCTTCGCTTCCTGAGATTTCTTCCAGCAAAATGCATTCCAAACGCTGGGCTTTGAATGCTTCGAACGGAGTGATCCCCGACCCATGTATAAATCGTGCTGTACACGACGGAAGCTCTTGCGATGGGTAGCAGCAATGGTTGTTGTAACATCGTCAATTTGGCCCCATGCAAGATCAAGCGCATCCTTGAATTGACGCGACTTCTCGGTTCGCTGAAACTTGAGTGCCGCGCGAGCTTCTTTGCTGAGGGTGACCTTAGGACGACTACGAGGTGGTGCTTGAATGCGCTTCGCACGCTTCGCAGCATAGAAGGACTGGGAGACCATCACCCACAGAAGGATGGCAAAAATCAGCAAAGGGCCTTTGTAGTTGAATACGAATATTTTATACACACCAATGCATTTATTTTTTCTAACCCACGGCAAAAAAACAGGACACATGGCTTATAACTAAGACTCAAAAGGGGAAAGTGATCTACAGCCAAAATAATAAGATGCCGAAAAAGTATAGGCCGCATAAGAAAATCAATATACCAATAAGCTTCAAAATGGACATGAGGACAGATGACGGCTGCTATGGACATTCAATTGAGTTAGTATGACAGCAGCAGCCAAAATAATATCACTGACCTTTACAACATCAGGGCTACGTGGCATGCCCTGAAGGTCAGCCAGGAGCGCCCTAGACAGAATGGAAGCATGTTCGTACGAGAGATCCCATTTTGGAGACCTGAACACTGCCTCCCATCGGCTGCTACGCACAGTTTGAACTAGAACACGGAGCTTAGGTAAAACTTCATCCCCCAACTTAATCCAATCCAGAGCGGCGTCAGTATTCGGTCCAATACTAATGAGTGGCGGTCCACATGCAGTATCCTGCTCCAGTCTTGGTACCGAAAAAATCGGGCCATCATTAGTTACCTTGCCGGGTGTGAAAATTTCCGCGTGCCTGCGTCGGCGAACTCGTGTGTGTTGGGTGGTCAGCTGTGGCGAAATGTTCTCGCCAATACCTTCGCTCATTTCTGCACCCCCGCGGATAGCTGCAGAAGGAGCATCGTGCACCGCAGTTGCTTTCAATTCTTGCGTGAAGGTATGGGCCGGTTGAGCAGAACATTGTATATGCGCTCCAGTAGCAACCACTGGGCCAGGTAGATACTGTGGGCCCTTGACATTGATATGAGCCACAGAAACTGTTGAATTTGAGTCAGTTGTGTGAACAGTGAAGCCGAAAATGATCTACTACTTACAGCATGGTGGCGGTTGGATGTTTTCGATGACACAACGTTGATTGAACCGCTCGAGGTGTGGCATTGCAAACTCCTGGGCAAATACCTGCACCCAGATGGCAAGGTCTCCGCCAATTCGCTCGGGAGTTTCTTGTAGTTCGCGGGGCGTAATGTAGAGGTCGACAGGGAGGTTTTCGGGTGAAGAGACTGCTTCAGACCCAGCGCATCGAATGAGGACAGAAATTCCGCCATCAAGGCGATCTTGCATACTCAGCTGGGAAACAAGTGAGACATAAATAAGATGCGGACACTGACTTGAATGACTCACGGCGTCGAAGACGTCTTGCAGTGATGCCTCCAGAAGCTCCTCTTGGGTAAGGGATTTTTCACTGGTTCGTTTAGCAGTGCTGCTAAAGGCAAAGTACGACGGGTGAAGGCCACCAGGCAGTCTAGCCTGATAGTGTGTCCCGTCAATGTGAACGTCGTGTCTCAGTAAAGCCCTGGCGGCCGCTTGACGTTCGTTATTGCTGAATCCTTGAGCGAACGTTGAGTTGTGTAGATTGGCAAGACTGGGGATGGCGAATTTTTTAGTGGCTGATTCCGTGGTTTGACTTGAGGGCTGAACGGAGGTGATAGACGCAGTGGCTCTGAGGCTAGAGATTGGAGTGACCATTATGGAACCAGTGATGTAGTCTGTAGTTGTGAAGCAAGGTTAAAAGCACAGATAAGCGCCAAAACGTAAAATGTAATACTCACTTTTGCAGGCCATGCAATTCTGGAATGAGTTCCAGAAGCACAGATCAAGCATGAAATAGCAGTGGTCGTAAACCATGAAGAAAATATGAAAGGCTGGCGACTTCAAGTTGCTGCTATAGAATTCAGCTGAATACATGTGTTCAGCAGAATATTGTGTTGTCCGTGATTTGACACTCAATACAGCATGTGAGCTCACTTTGCAAGATCGGATATCACACAACTACATAGTACAAAATAGTATACAATGCATATTCATACAGGAATGACAAAGGACTATGCTATGAACGGCATGACACTTCAGATAGCCGCATAATCCTCCGAGTCAGGCAAAGAGTCTCCCTAACATTCAAGAAAGCCTACCAGGGGTCGCCAAACTAGCCTATCTGAATATCATCGTGATGAGGTCACCACAGGAGAAAGCTTGAGATTGCCAACTAACCTATCCAAACATCATCGGCATTCAAGTTGGTCCACCTATCCGAACATCATCGGCATTCAAGTTGGATCAAGGTGAGATCGCCAACTCACCTATCCAAACATCATCGACATTCAAGTTGGATCAAGGAATCGCGACGAGGTCACCATGCAGAAAGCTCGGGGTCGCCAACTAACCTATCCGAACATCATAGGTATTCAAGTTGTTCAATTCTTTCTTATATCACCCACACAATCACTTATACAATCGTCTACCTACTCTTTCTTATATCACCGATCAAACCAGAAAACTTCTCATATATGTAGTCCTATGCGGTACATGAAAAAAAACAATTACAAAGCAGAGATGGTGTCAGTCGTTTATTGAGTACAAAAAATCAGCCATGTCTTCGGTGACCACTTCGTGCTCTTCACGGTCAAGGGCTTCAATATCATGGAATTCCGACGCAGAAGAATCAGGATTCTCTGCTTGTGCTGTGGCGAGAATTAATGCGATATAGGTAGTTAAAGATCCACACTCACCGGAACTAGCACCGTTGGTATTGACTGGTCTGCTGAACGCAGGATTCGCAAGGCGAGTTCCAATGCCACTAATACCAGAGAATCCAAATAGTCTCTCAATCTGATCTAACCGATATGTGTGCACAGCGTTGATAGCCGCCCGTGAGCGCCACTGGCGTTTCAACTCGGCAGCAAGCAAAGGGTTAGCTACAAGAAGTTCGTCGATAACGGCAGACGTGTCAATGGTTTCATCGTGGATAGCAGTTCGGAGCCGGCGAATTTCAATATTGAGTCGAATAATTTCTTCGCGAGCTCGGCAGAGCTTGAAGTACTTTGTAGTCGCCTCACGGTGAGCTGGCCTTGCCCAATCCTTGTCTTGGATGTCAGTACGAGAGTCACGCAGAAGGTCAAACTCGCCAAGGAAACTGTATTCGGCAATGTCTTTCCATGCGATCGTTTGTCTCGGTGGGATGAGGGAAGCAGCCTGGATATTGTAGCGATTGATCGCGTTGCGAATAGTGTCCGAGCGCCGCTGTAAAGCTTTACTAATCTGTTGACGTAGTTTGTATCCTAAACAATTTGTAAACGAATCAGTCATAGTACAAGCGCTTACTAGTAGTGGAAATCTCAAACCTGTGCCCGATAACGAGAGCTTTGAGAGTTCAAACAATCTCATGACGACCAAACGTTCGAGTTCATCCAATGCAGTACGATACTTGCCGAGTGTCGCTTCCTCCTTGAAACGTTTGTATTCGTCACCGCCAATCAACCATCTCTCATCGACAGATAAGAGTGTTTCGCAATGAGCAACAAGCCCCTCGGCATGCTGTAATTTGGCATATGAAGAATTAACTCGGATGCGAGCTTGCTTCAGGGCGTCATGCATCTGTTCCAAGCTGCCAATATGTACTCCATTAAGAGCGTTATTGCCAGATTCACGGGCGAGATCCCATTCAGCTCTATTAAAATTCATATCAGGGGATGGGTGGTAGTTAGTAGTCGATGGCACGATACCTTCTTTCAGCGAGTTCGTCTAGTACTTCAACGTAACGTATAGAGAGTCGATCTCGTGGAGCTGGCTGCTTCAGACCATCCAGATATATGCGTTCCTGATCAAAGAATCCAGGGAAGTCGTTGTTGCTAAGGCGTAGCTCGGCCTTGATAGTTTCTAGCTCGGCTGTCAGCAACCGAACAGATTTCAACGCTTCGCGATAATGAGTCCACAAATAATTACCTGACACTGCGGCATCAGTATTACAATTACAGCTTGATTTTTTGACTTACTAAGTGCAGCATACTTATTGGCATCCCAAAAAGCGAAATGTTCCTCGATGGCTTGGTGGCGATGAAAACGGTTAGCATGCCTTGTGCTACGCGCAAGCTCGTTAGATGCAGAGAAGATATGCTCACAACCCTCGCCCTCAGTATGGCCAGTTCCAGAGATATACATTGGGTGCCAGTCAAGCTGACACCTTCGATTGTGCGCATGGCCATGGAAGGCGCCAACCATCATCCGAAAGCCGAGATCGTGTGCACGAGGGCCCAACGTACTATTAGCTAACGTCTTCGAGAATGCGCAACCGATATCGTACGCGCAACCTCCATTTTTTCCATATACCGTAAGGAGTTTGTCGATGATCGCTATCGGATATTTCGCACTGCCAGAATACATTAGTAATATAAAAATTAGATCAAAATGCGGTCTTACAGTTCTCCGCTTCGGATCATATCACACGCGAGAAGCACAAAGCGATGGCGGCATGAAGCGATAAAAATACCTGACTCTTGGAATACGGCAAACATCTTCTTACGTGAGTCTGGGCCAGCGTTTCTCCATCGATTGACGCATGTGAATGCTCCCGGATGATCCGGGTCTGTAGGCTCATCCTCCCAGTCGTCATCATTCCTCAAGTCTGTCTAAAAGATAATGTTAGAACATAGTTGTATACATAGTAAACACTTGTCGGGATTTGACTTCATTCTCAAACTTGTCAACAGCGTCAGCATGAATCCAATAATCCGAACGAGCTGTGCGAGAATCAGATCGGGCGGTGGTACCATAGATGGACGAGTCCCATCGCTTCAGGCTATTGTTACCGTCAATTGATACCAGCCATTCAAAATCGAGGGCAGGTTCATCATCGAGCTTGTAAAAGCATGCAGGGCATGTGTTTAACATACGCCAGTTGACGGTATCCCGTTTGAGCGCCTGACGCAGACGCTGGTTGATGCGATGGAGGATTTCTAGAAAAACGTCATAGGCTGCCGAGAATTGCATTTTTAAGTATGGCCGATATGGAATCTACAAACTCAACGTAAATAAACGAACCTCAATGTGAGGAATGTACGTACATCGTGAAGGTAACATAAAGTCTTGCATTGTGATTGGATACTGAACCGGGGACACGTTCGGTGCGACTGACGGTAGGCAGCGAGTGTACGAAGCGAGATGGCAACAGAAGGATACATCGGGGCACACCCGATGTACCCATAGTAGATGAGGGTTTCATTCGGGTATTGATGAGACGGTAAAGGTCGTAGATGCGAGCGCCTTCGTGCTGCAAAGAAAAAATAAGTACAAGATATCAAGGAACGTTTCAGACTTACTGAATGTATCAATGAGTTCAATCTCATTAATTGAGAATGAAGCATCGACACCTGACAGGACCTGATCTGAAATATCAGGCATACCGTCCCCGGAATCTCGACTGCGATAGTTTAAGTAGGCGTCAACGAGACGATCTATCTGAAGGCCCCAATGAGCGGTTTGAGTGTCGATGCGTTCTCCCCGAATTCGTGGATCAATGTGATGACTACAATGGGTGTTAATATTTGAAGAGTTGTACACAGTGGTGAATACGTACTATCCAGTTAGATCCGCCAGTTGATGAGCAAGGTCTTCAAATGCCTCATGCTCCCCACCTGCGTGACTGAGGTCAAAGGCCTCTTCACCTGGAGGCACTGTATGGGTGAACACCTCCACGTCCATTCCAAAATCTGCCATCATATTTTCGACGCGGCTTCGGTCCTCTGATGACATTTCTAATACAACAATAAGCGTTAATGATAAAAAAAGAAAATAGTACATACCTTGTATAGCAGCCTGGCGGCTGGAATCTGCCTCTGCCATACGCTGGCTTTGTTTGCCGGCTGCCAGGACTTTGGAATAGCGATGACCCCCTCTAAAACCATGGGAAATGATGGATTTCGAGAGCCCTTTGACCCTCCCGACACCTGAGGCACGAGGCATTACTGGGTTGGGGCGACGAAGGCACGAGGGAGGCGGGAAACGGCAGATATGAAGGAGGGCAACGACGAAAGCACGAGGGAGTTGGGAAACGGCAGGTACGGATGACGACGACGACGAAGGTACGAAGGAGGTTGAGAAGGCACGAGGGAGGTGGGAAACGGCAGGAACGAAGGAGGTTGATGACGACGACGACAAAGGCGGAACAATGGGGGCATGATGGAGGCAGGGAACGGCAGGGACGATGAGCACAGTGATGAGGAGAGCTAGGAAGCGTGAGAAGGGCCCCTTGGTTCGAATTAGGAAGCGTAGTAGGCGTTGCCGAGCGTGCCGAATTAAAATAGGAATATGACGCAATTAAGGCGGGGCGGGATGCTTACCGAATATAGCCTATGCGCGCGCGCGCGCCCACCATAGTGAGGTGTACATAGTTTTTTTGAAGGTATTTTGAGGAGCTGGGGCACTATTTAACGCTGGTGTAGGGATTTGATGAAACCAAGCCTAATTATAGTTGGCGAGACACGTAACTGCCAAGTATAATAAGGCTTATTAATAGGGCAACCCAGGTGTCAAACCTCACCACCTCAACTGTCACACTGTCCGTATAACTTAGGTACATTTTACTTTACATCTGTCATAATAATTGATATTCTAACAGTGTTCCTTTTCATCCTGACAGAATTAGACGTCGTACACTGTAATTGTCCATAGGCAGTAATAAATTTATTCCCGCTACCTTTAGGTAGTGGGTTTTTAGGGTCAGGTTTTTTCGCGATTATACGCGGCATAGTGTTTTGGAAATTCATTGCTTCTAAAAGGCCATAAGTTCTCACGGTGGTTCGTGCACGCCTGATTAATGTCGTGGTTCAAACGTTCATACCCTCGTTTTCTTGATACTCATCTGCTATCGACGTATCGTTATGTCTCAAATCACTGATGTTGTAGTATCTTCTGATAATAACGGTTCAGTTCACGGTTCATCCATAAACGGTTGCGCGACTGGTTCAAAATCTCGTGATTGTGTGCAAGGAGAAGCTCTTATTCGTGATATGCTATTTTCAGCTTCTCCGACGCAGTCACTGTTTTCTGCTGATGCTACTCAATTAATTTCTTTGGTTCAGGATCATGGTCTTCAAATGCAATTGTCACCTGCTGAAACGAAACACCACCTTTTGCGACATCTGCTGTCTGGAGTTTGTATTCATGTGGGAGCCGGCCAAAGCGGTCCCAAGGCTTGCGGGCTTATTTCTCAAGGTTTTTCCGATGTTTCTTCTCTTCTGGGTTATGTCGTTCGAGAGGTCTCGATCTCTCTATCATCGACATTATCGGTGGCTTTTCTTGAAGACATTGTTCGTGCTGCTGGAGAAGAAAGCTCGCTCGTCCACGCGAATCGTGCCGACTTGATCCGTTTGCTGTCCCATCGGTGTGTCAAGTCTTCGGAAGACGACGTCGTATTGAACGAATTGTTTCTTGGTTTCGAAAATCTATCTCATTCTTCATTGCATGCATACGCTGTAATTCATGGTATTCAATTTCAATCGGCATGTTCCCGCGAAGCTTTGTTGCAGATGTTGATGCACCATTTGTCCGACGGCAGTTGTTTGCACGGCAAGGATCTCTTCCAAGGTTGTTCACGTGTATGTTCTGCTTGTCATTGTGATTCTTCTATGGATGCAGTAACTCTTCAGATTCAATTATTGGATGTCGTAGGTTCTCGGATGTCTGCAAGACCTCTTCGCCGTCTTTTTCGCATTCATAACATTCAGCATTCCACAGGTGATAATTTGCGTGTGCTGAGAAAGAAATTACGATCATTCCTTTCTATGTTAAAGAAGGGGAAACACGCTGAGTTGCAAAGTGCAGAACAAGATGCGCAATTTATCCTCGCAGAGCAGACCAAGGAGAAAGTTCGACAAGCGTGGCCACGTTTAGTGGATGACGGAATTAAGTACAAGGTGCGCTGTGCATTTCGTGAGCAAATATCGGTTGATTCTCTTGCGACTTTTACCTGCGCATGCTGTGCAGAGGCGTGTCCTGTACGCCAGCGTGAATTGGTTACACCTTCTGAACTAGATTGTGATATTCTTCGGCGTCCCGATCGACGTCTCCATGGCAAGGGTGGAAACTTGGATCCATGGTGGCTACGTTCTACATCTTTTCCTTCTGCCACGACACACGTTGATGATGCTTTGGTGGATGTTCTTATTGACGATCATGGCGTGCATCACGACGATGAACATCGCATTACTTTGGCTATATGTGTTTCGTGTCTTTCGTCGTTGCGGAAAGGCAAGCTTCCTTCCACTGCTCTAGCCAATCATCATTATCTTGGCCCTGTTCCAAATGTATTACGGGATCTCACAGTCATTGAAGAGGCCATGATTGCTCGTTGTCGCGCTAAATGCTGGGTGGTTCATTTGAAAGAAGAAAATCAGGGCCTCCAATTGCCATATTCTCAACGGGGATTCAAAGGTCATATTATTATTTATCCTCAGAATCCTTCTGCATTACTAGATGTTCTTCCTTGTACTCTTGATGACGTTTCCACACCAGTTTGTGTGATCTTTGTAGGATCGAAACCACCTTCAGCAGAGTGGTTACGTACCAAGGCCAGACCCTTGATAATCAGGCGTGAGCGTGTGCGTAATGCTTTACAATGGCTTGTGCAACATAATCCTTTGTATGCTGAAGTTGTCATTGATCATACGCTTCTCGACAGTTTACAAGAAGAACAGACATTGCCTGTGCATATTCAACATGTGTTGTCTGATCAATCTGATGATCTTCTCACTTCGAAATATGATGTGCCGTCTTTGGATTCTGAAGGCATGGTTGATCATTGCGATGCTACAGACATTCCTGTGCCATTTTCTAATGTGGTAGTTACAGATGTGGATGCACACGCCCCTGCTAATGAGTTACGAGCTGCTGCGTTATGACACGTGAAACAGCGTGGTGGAGGATACATCGAAGTTCCACATGGTCCTCAGCCTGTCAATGAGTTCTTCAATCCGCAGTTATTTCCAATGATTTATCCGATCTTGTTCCCTTATGGTCTGGGTGGCTTCGAGGATTCGATTCGCACCACAAGGATATCCATGAAAAAGCATGTCAAACACTTATTTTCTCTCACAGACAAACATTTTCAAGAGCATTATTCGTTCTTGTTCACCGTTTTCAATGTACTGCAACGACGAGAAATTCTTTTGCATTCAAGCCTGAAGGTTCGTCGTACGGATTTCTCGTCTGTTGCTCGAAATTTTGCAATGGTGTCTCCTGAAGCAGTCCATGTGGTGTCCGAGCGTGTAGCTCAGGGTGACAATCAAACAGCCTATTCTGATGAAGAGCGCAAGGTTCTCAGTCTTATGCAACAAGTGAAAGTTGTCTCGTCACATGTGCGAGGATCAGCTGCAGCTCGACTCCATATGCGGAATGAGATACGAGGTATGATGATGGCTCATGGTCTGCCTAGTTTCTATATTACCATAAATCCTGCAGATGTTTACAGTCCTGTGGTGAAATTCCTTTCCGGTGTTGATATCGACATTGATAACCTTTTACATGCTGACGTGCCCAATTTTTTTGAGCAATCCATCCAAGTCGCAAGGAATCCGGCTTTGGGAGCGAAGTTTTTCAACATCTATATGAAAGCGTTTATTTCATGTGTGTTAGGCTTTGATCCCTCAGGTTGTGATGTTGAGGGTGGAATATTGGGTTTAGTCAAAGGTTATTATGGGTGCGTTGAAGCGCAGGGTCGTGGCACTTTACATTGTCATATGTTAGTGTGGTTGGAGGGAGCTTTGGATCCGAATGAGATCCATGACCGAGTTATGAAAGACAAAGATACGGATTTTCAACATCGCTTGCTCGCATTCTTGGATGATAGCATATCTAATTCATTGCCTGACGATCCAGATCCTTGTTGTGCGGTTCCCTCTGCATCTCATCATCCATGCTCTGTCATAGGAGTTTCTCAATCTGCTTGGGGCGACAGATATCATATGGCAAGACAAAAGGACTTGTACCATCTTACTCGAGCATGTCAGGTGCATAGGCATTCAGCTACTTGTTTCAAGTACTGGAAAGGACCTCCCCAGCCGAAAGAGTGTAGATTTGGTCTGGACGAAAAGAAATATTGTCCTTCTAGTTCTTTTGATATGGATAGTGGCGAAATCTCTCTTCGATGTTTAGATGGTATGGTGAATAATTTCAACGAAACAATGTTAGAGCTCATTCGATGTAATATGGATATCAAGTTCATTGGATCAGGCGCAAGTGCAAAGGCTATTTTGTACTATATTACAGATTACATCACGAAATCTCAGTTGAAAGCGCATGTCGCATATGCCGCTTTGGATCTTGCAGTCCATAAATTAGGAGAATATCATCCAGAGGATGGAGATTCGACACTTCGTGCCAAGCGCTTGCTTCAAAAATGTGCATATTCGATGATATCTCATCAGGAATTGTCTGGTCCGCAGGTATGCTCCTATCTGTTAGAACTCGAAGATCACTTCACTAGTCATTCGTTCAATAATCTGTATTGGACCTCTTTCGAAAGATATATCGATGCCGAGAGTCCGAGTCCTGAATGCAATGCAAAGTGTGTTGGAGGGAATTCTATCAATGAATTCAGCATGCTTGAAGCCGAACCAAACGATGGTGACAGTAATTCGCAAGACATATGTCATGAAGACGACCAAACTGATCAAGATGCTAATGAAGAAGTACACGAGTTTCCACACGACGATGATGACATCGAGGATGACATTGACGAAGAAGTCGGTGTGTCCGTCAATCATGTAGGAGAATTGAGTGCCAAACCTTCTCAGCTTCTGGATTACAGATTGCGTGGTCCGCAGCTCTGTTTGCTTTCTCTATGGGACTTCATAGCTCAAACAGAGAAGGTGCCACTGTCTAAGAAACATCGTAATGAAGATGATGATGACAATGACAGCCATCCTCTTCATGACAATGAGTCCATTTTTGGGATGGAAGAATTACGACTCTTACTTCATGATCAATCACGCGAACGTCCGTGTGTATCACTCCATGAAGCTCATCCTCAAAAACGATCACATGTCACTCGCATCCGATTGATGCAAAATCGTTTGGTCCCAGTGCCTATTGGTGCTGGAATTCCTCGTCGAGACAGAGCCGCTGTCTATCCGTGCTATTGTAGATTGATGTTAATTTTATTCAAGCCTTGGCGAACTGTGACGGACTTACGAAGAGAAGGCCAATCTTGGGTATCTGCGTTCACAATGTTTTTGAGTGCGTCCGATATTAGTTTGAAGAGTGTGATGGATAACATGCAAATTTTGCATGAGTGCCGGGATAGCCGAGACGATCACTTTGCAGAAAGATTGCGATCTTTGCG
Organism: Suillus fuscotomentosus; assembly: GCF_016647785.1. Classification (NCBI taxonomy): domain Eukaryota; kingdom Fungi; phylum Basidiomycota; class Agaricomycetes; order Boletales; family Suillaceae; genus Suillus; species Suillus fuscotomentosus. Next base: position 68,170 of record NW_024539700.1, read on the forward strand.
GACAAAGTCCAATGTGGATCGTTCTCACACATCTGGGACACGATACAGCGAAGAAGATTGTTATATTCAAGATACAGACGTACTAGAGCATTTGCAAGCAATTGATTCATGTCATTCAGTCCATCGAGCACGTTCGAATGACACTTTGATGAATTGTCTATATCATGCAGAGCGTTCTGGTATGTGGCAGATGGGCTTTTGCCACGCCGTTTCTAATGAAAATAGTGACGAATCTGGCGATGCCACAGAGTGTGTGATGGCGGATGATAGATCATTGGAAGATGCGTGGGAGGCGGAATACAATAACCGTCGAGATGCATGGAAAAACAAGATATCTGTCAGTAATGATCAGACTAGTCCTGTAAATGATTTGAACAACCAGGTGCGAACTGATACAAATGTTATGCACAGTGCCATTCGAGATGGAAATGCATTCAGGAATGCTGAAGAGCAGCAAGATCTCAATGGTGATTGCAGCAACGGCGTTCGAAATCGTCGGAGTGAAACAGATATAGAGGATGACAGCTCGAGTATTGATGGCATGATCCATGAATTTTCTCTCAATCTCGAGCAGGCGCGTGCGTTTCGTATTGTCGCTGAACATAGCATAAATCGTTCACCTGAACAGTTGCGCATGTACATTGGTGGTTGTGGAGGGACGGGAAAGTCGCAAGTTATCAACGTTCTCAAAGAGTTCTTTCGTCGTCGCAATGAAGAGCGGAGATTTCGGCTGACTTCATACACAGGAGTAGCCGCTGAGAAATATCTGTGGCATGACCTTACATTCAGCACTTAGACTTGGACAACGCAGCACGCAAAAGAACGCACGATGCAAAACAAATAGAGATCTAGTCGCTATGTGGGAAGGAGTAGATTATTTATTTGTAGACGAAGTATCTATGATCGGCTGTAATTTCATGCTGCAGATTAGTGAAGCGTTGATAGAAGCCAAAGGAAACACATCACCTTTCGGAGGGCTAAATATCATATTTGCTGGAGATTTCAACCAATTACCTCCTGTTGGACAACCTCGGTTGTATGGGCATATAAACATACATCGAGTAGCTACTAAACAAGGTCAAAATACAATTCTTGGGAAGTTGCTATGGTTATCAGTCACAACTGTAGTCATTCTCACGGAGGTCATGCGTCAGCGAGGAGCAGAGAATGAAACCTTTGTCAGTCTTCTGTCGAGATTACGAGTGGGGAAGTGTACTGAGGATGATTATAACCTGTTGCAGTCTCGTTTGATCTCTAATGTACGTCCGGATTGGAATATACAATGGCGCGATGCTCCAATGATTGTCAGCAACAATGATGTGAAAGATGCTTTCAATACACACGCAGTTTTATCATTTGCCCGACGAACGAACCGTGCTTTACATTGGTACCATTGTACTGATTATCAGGGCGGTAGAGAGATTATCGACGAAGATTTGAAAGCTCACTTGCAGGATTTGCACACTGGAAGTACAAGTCAACGGTTAGGCAAGATTCCTCTTGTCATTGGCATGCCAGTTATCATCTCACACAATTTTGATGTCGATGGTGGTATTGTGAATGGTTGTCAGGGCATTCTTAAAAGCATTCGGTACACTCTTGACTTGCAAGGTAATCGACATGCCATATCATGTGTCGTCCATTCTACTTCGACTACCGACAACGTATTGCCTCATTTACCACCGAATTATGTCGTGGCTTTGCAAGACACTGTAGAAATGGATTTCACACATCCTTATTCACAGAAACGATGTAAGATCACTCGTTCTCAGATACCTGTTTTACCTGCATTTGCAATGACGACCCATAAAGCACAAGGGAAGACCCTCGCCCAGGCTATTGTGGATATCGAAAGTTGTAAAGGCACTGAGGCCCCATATGTCATGCTCTCTCGGGTCACTTCGCTGTCATCCCTTCTAATCCTCCGACCGTTCTCGATCAAAAGGATCCGAAGTCGCCTGTCTGAAGATGCTCGAAAGGAAGAATATCGTCTAAATATTATTCGATGGCAAACCATATTTCGATATGGCTTGCCAGCAGAACAAGATGATGCTCGACGTCGACTTGTATTCCATGTGAAAACTATAGTGTCTGTCAATTCGCAAACCATTCAAACCAACGACCATCTAGAACGTAATCGCCAACTCCACTTACTGCAAGAGCAAGCAAATTCGTGGGAGCCTTCTACTACCGTAATGTATTTCTATTTCTGTTCCGTTCTGACTCTGCTAATTCTTCCCTACGACGGTAATGAATAGCATCGTTCTAGAGAGCATTTGAGATCACCGTCATTGATGCGCCATCATTCATTGACCCGGAATCCTTCATCGACATGTACAGAATATGTATCCAGCATGAAATCTATGCACAAAGGTGTTTTCCAATCTGAAAATGACGTCCAGCATATTCATTTTGTTTCAACAGACGATGAAACTGTTCATATGTCACATAAACGACGCCGATTGCATAATTCAAATTCTTAGTCAACGGGTTAGTAGATAGTTCCTCCGGAACGTCCAAGCGACTGAGATGAATAGGTTTCTACAACGCACGTTACTTGGATCGCTTATGAAGCGTTTCAATGCTGCTGATGCAAATTCATGGTCTGTTAATTCAGCGTGGATATATTTCAAGTACGTGAATGATTGTAAGATTACATGCTGAATAACATGATGATACATACAGTTTATTTTGTGGACGAATCCTACCAGAGGCTCTTACATGTATATGGACGAGCTTGGTATATCTTTGCATCACAACTCAAGCAGACAGCTCGCTGGTGAAGATGTACATTAAATATGTGCGTATGAGACTTGTGAGTTTAGATTCTTTATCCATATTAAGCATGACTTACAATACAATTCAGTCAACAAGTGTGTCACGGAGATTCAGTGATAGTGAAAGGTTGAATGAGATGAGTGTGATGACGAGATTTGGAATCGAAGTCGAGTTAAGGTCCGCTCGTCTCATATCGCAACACGTTCCTCATCAATCATCATTGCTGCCATCAGAAGATGCCGACCCTGACGGTCCCGGTAGTACCGCCAAATATGGCACTTTTACATCCAGAAGCGGTCCTACAACGCGCCGCGCGTCCCCAGTTCCAGGTGTACGAGAGCCAAATAAGGTCAGCAGGGCTGTCAATCTAGTGTAACGCAACCTAACGTTTTCACAGACAACACCACGCGAAGTAGCTGTCGATCCCTCTTGGCGCGAACTCTTTTCTCGTCTATTTCGCATCGCGCTTCATCTCTGGCCTTCCCGTTATCCAAAGCTGCAATTTATCGCAGTACGTATCTCCTTTGCATTTTCATCAACCAAACTGATAGTTCTGCAGTTCACTTGTTTCTTCATCTTTGTTCTAGGACGTGTAGTCAACAGCATTTCTTCTTTTCAGTACTTTCCGCACTCATCACCACATTCGACACACCAGGCGTAGCTCCATTCCCTGCATTTGGTTCAAGCCCATGGCCGTACCTAATCACCTATGTCATGCTCCGTTTCCTTGCTTCCTCAGGCGGTCTCGCAGCTTTCCGCGATGCATTCTGGATTCCACTCATGCAATACAGCGACCGCAGCATGTTGATGCTCTCATTCAACCATGTCCTGGCTCTTTCTCTCAGTTGGCACACGAAACGCAAGATTGGTGAGCTGCTCTGTATTCTTGATAGAGGAAGCGCAATAAACCGCCTTGGCGAGCTTATTGGGTTCACAGTGGTTCCTGCACTCGTGGATATATGTGTTGCGCTCGTTGTGTTTGTCGTCAAGTTCGAACCTGCGTTGGGCGCTGTGGTTGGAGTCGTGATGGGGAGTCATATCTGGGCGAGTGTCGTGCTTACGAGGTATAGGACTAGCATATGGAGACTGATGAATGAGCGGGATGTGGTAAGTGTTTACTGCTATTCGTTCTCTATGGAGAGGGTCCTGATTCTATGCCTGCTCAGAACATGCGTGGGATTCATACGGATTGTCTCCTCAATTACGAGACTGTCAAGTATTTCGGTGGGGAGGAGTATGAGGCGCAGAGATATACGGAGGCTATCGAGGAGTATCAGAGTTTGGAGAAGAGGGTTGTCCGTGAGTGTTTTTGCCTCATCTCATTTTAAAAACCGCGTCTCGCTTCCAAGTTGTTTCTCATTTTCCAACCAAACCTGTGTTTCATTCCAATGGCGAACGCAAATGCTGATTACACATGTAGTATCTCTCAACCTGCTGAACCTCGTGCAAACACTCATCATCACCTCTGGTCTTCTGGTCGGTTCCTTGATCGTCGCGTCGCGCATCACAAGGGGACAGAGTAATACTAGTGATTTTGTGGTGTTCATCACTTATTATGCGCAGGTGGGTACCTTATCTCTTTCGTGTCGTATCAAGCTGACGTCTTCTAGTTACAACCATGCCGATGCCATCCACATCAGCTCTATTTCTCTCTGTCGAACCTCGGCGGCGTATACCGCGTAATCAACCAAAGCCTCATCGATACCGAGAAATTGCTTCACCTTCTCAATGAGCCCACTGAAGTGGTCTCTAGAGGTTTCTCTTTTCTCTCCTATTCTCGTTCGATCATCTTCGATACTCTGGACTTATTCTTATTTCCTATTATATACACTCACCGTTAGACTTTGAGATTGTTCCCAACATTTGGGATTTTAGGAAAAATAGTGACGTAATCTCTGCATTTGCCCTAAAGTGAACATGAAAAAGTTTGATCTTGCCATATGTTCGCTTGCTTCCCACTCATCTGCTACCAGCAAATTTTACGTCTCCAACAGATTGGGGAGCTCGAAGACATTGCGATACGAACCAGAACCCTACCAGAGTCAGGCGTACATCGACGATCATGCGCACTCATTTGGTATCGAGGCCAGATAGGAAACACAGGCCTAACGTTCCAATGATTAATCCTGACTGGTTAGTATTTTCGTCAGAGCCTTGTTTTCTTGAATGGTTTGCAATTGGCTGATGTTGATACAGAATCTGATGAGAATATTGGTTTAGGTCATGGTTCATCGATTACTGGTTGCATGACGGTTTCGGAATCTGATGATCATGTCAAGCGAGAAGGTCTGTGACATGCCTCAAAATAGTCCATGCTGTAGTGTAAGGAAATTCACTCCCTCACGCAATTCATATCACTTGGATTCATTTGTATTCCCAAAAACAAGTCGCAGATGACATTGAATAGACTATTACAAGACAGTGAGAATGATTGAAAAACTACTAGACTTTTCATTATAATTATCAAAGCTCTTCCTAAATAACATCCTCATCGAATTCTGAATTTAATTTCCATCAAAAGTTAGGCGATGTTCTGAGAATGTTGTTGAATAGATTGCCGGCTTCATCCGCTCTAAAAAGAATCCAAACAAATGTGAGATTATTCGGAAACATAGAGAATATCATACTTTATTAATAGTTCAGAAACACGTTTGAGGTCTCTGCGTTGCATGTCCTTGGGTTCAAAAGTAGAAGAAACGGCATGTTTGATGACCAGGATGTTGCTACGAGGGGGCGTCATTGGCAAATATTGATAGCCTTGTGAATTGACTATTGGTCCATTCAAGAGCATGCTTGGGAGATTATTGAAAACCTCGTGATGATCGCGAATGACAGTGTAAGCATATATGCCAGAGATAAATGTTTGGCGAGTGGAACTACCATCGATCATATAATCGACTTCAATCCCATTTTCCCGGACATAGTGTCTCAAATTGAGATCATCAATGGACCTCAAACGAGTTCTTCCTTTGTCTAGGAAGATAGGCACTATGATTGGTCGGTCTGTTGCCTGCGCAAACAATATACCCCACACACTGAATGTTTTCGGCTAACATCGTGACATTAGTTTGAAATGCAGATACCAAATTAGATCCACAAACATTGTTTTGACGAGCTTGTTCAACAACGAGCATGACATCTTCGTTGGACGTTGGAACTCCAGAAGGATTCCCAAATGGCATCGAGTTCTGGATACAGTTTGAATTGTAACATTTCCGAGATAATCGCCAAAAGTAACTTTGGTTATTGAGCATAGCGAAAGGCGAGATTCCGTCCCCCCTAGTGATGCCGCAGTCCGGTTCTGAACTTCGGTTCGGACCTGAACCCTCCCGGACCGGACCGTGGGTTCGGTCCTGGGTTCGAAATAGTATAAGGACCGAACTGATTATTAAGTTCAGCGTTCGGCTGCTGCCTGAATACTGTGAACCCGTTCGAACCCGTTCGAACCCGTCTGAACGTGTTCTCATATTCTTTGCATGATCCACCAATATATCTGCTCTGATCTTCTGGCAACCGGCATGTCGATCGATCTCGGGACAATCAATAGCGGATCGGACTTCGCAGCCAAAACACCCAACATTTCCATTGGCGAGATCTGACTTCCCTGGTAATCTACTCGATGTTCTGGTAAGCCTAATGTTAAACAAATGTTAATCTTTATTCAGACTTCAATGGTCTTTATTTTCAGAACATATTCTCAGGTTTCTCGTTCTGGTACTTCAAGCTTCAACACCAAGTAATTGCATGGCAACAGGATGTTCAAGGTGCGTCATTTTTTTGATCTCTTATCATAAAATTTGGAATAAATGAGCTACTTACTACAGGTTCAATCCACCCTCCTTGCTGCACAAATGTCGTGCGCACTTGGATCTGACGGCCAACTCAAGGATGCTAGTGCCATCGATTGGTACAATGATCCTGACGATGACACGCCCATGCTTCCTCCACCTCCACCTCCTGCATCCAATGGCAAGCTAACTGCCTTTGTGCTCGCTCAGGCCGAGCTGTTAAACCGACAGAAAAAATCCGCGATGCTGGCAACACGACTCCAGCCAAATGAGTGGCTCCAGCACCTCCCCAAGGACAGCCTGCCCCAAGCGAGTGCAACGTGGGTCCCGTCTGGTCCGTCACCATGATGACGATGACGACGAACCTCCTGCACTAGAGGATTGTTCAGATGATGAAGAAGAGGCCGAAGACAATGACGGGGAGGAAGCTTACGAGCGGACCAAGGTATTTGGAGACAAGGACCGTGAGGATCGCAAGCATAAGAAGAAAGAGGAGCGCAGGGGATTTGAAGGTAGTATTTACTCAGGAGAAGGGACGATCAATCGCACACCCAAGAACCCGAAGATGGCTGGTGGTGCGAGATATGCAGGTATGTTTTTACTTTTACTTTGAACGTCACAACACATAACATTGTCAATTCAAGAGCCAATGATGTACCCACCAATCAGTGCTTTTCAAAGGCAGTGTTTCGACTCGCCGCACCCATATCGCTCGAAATGCGAAGTGTCACTTTCCAATATACCGCGACCGCTGCAAAGAACGAGGTATCAAGATGCATGATCGGGCGATACCTCCTAACTGCAAAGCAACCGACGACTTGCAGAAAACGTTAGATGCCTCCCTCACGCCTAAAATTCCTGAATTCACCAAGACCGGTCTAATGGATTACATTGTTGAGCTTATCGTGTCTGAGGACGAGGTGAGTGTTTTTTTTTGTAATCGTGACTTAGGATGTTCATGCCATAGATAGGCATTCCAACTCGTTGACAAGGGACCCTTTCGCCGGCTCCTTCAATACTCCGGCCTTCCCTTTCAGACAGGGATATTCCTCACCACACCAAAACTCGAGATGAAATTCTTGAACGGGCGCAGCTTGCCGTTCAACGTGTCAAGGAGAAACTTAAGCAAGTTGATAGCAAGATTTCGATCACGTTCGACTCATGGACCTCTGAACTGGGGTACCTTTTCTCTCCGTCACCCCGCGCATATATGACTCCC